>NC_057716.1:77731433-77853974 GCF_004010195.1 Chiloscyllium plagiosum | reverse complement strand
TTGTCATCTGTGTGTGTGGCTACTAAGGATAGCTGGTCGTGTCGTTTCGTGGCTAGTTGGTGTTCATGGATGCGGATCGTTAGCTGTCTTCCTGTTTGTCCTATGTAGTGTTTTGTGCAGTCCTTGCATGGGATTTTGTACACTACATTGGTTTTGCTCATGCTGGGTATTCCCATGCAAGGACTGCACAAAACACTACATAGGACAAACAGGAAGACAGCTAACGATCCACATCCATGAACACCAACTAGCTACGAAACGACACGACCAGCTATCCTTAGTAGCCACACACGCAGATGACAAGCAACATGAATTCGACTGGGACAACATTACTATTATAGGACAAGCTAAACAGAGAACAGCCAGGGAATTCCTAGAGGCATGGCATTCATCCACAGTTTCAATCAATAAGCACATCGACCTAGACCCAATATACCGGCCACTGCAGCGGACAGCTGGAACTGACAACCGGAAGCAGCAGATTCAAACCACTACAAATGCTGGAGGAAAGATCACAGGAGCGTTTCACAGGAGGCTCCCAAGCACTGAGGATGTCACCTAGACAGGGGACAAAAAGTCTGCAACGCAAATTCCCAGCTCGGCGAACAGAACCACAAAAACGAGCACCTGAGCTACAAATCTTTGCCCAAACTTTGAACTTTGGACAGTACATTTATGTTTCTAAGAACGTCACATTTTAAATTTCCCAGACTGTGGTGGTTCGAAAAACTGAGGATCATTTGATGTTGTCATTTGATAAGTAGTGATGGTTGCTTGTTAATATTGTTTAGCCCAAATACATAAAGATTTCACTTATTCAGTTAACCTTTACAAGCTAATCACGTTCTTTTTTGAAATCTCAGGAAAAATCTGCAGCGATTCTTTCTTTCTGTGTAAAAATGGAAGATGTATAAATGACACCCTCACTTGTGATAAGCATAATGACTGTGAAGACGGATCAGATGAAAGGAATTGTTTTGTTAATGAATGTGCGAGTAAGCGAATCAGTGAATGTTCACAAGACTGCCAGGATCTGAAAATTGGGTACAAAGTGAGTATGGTCACTAATATGTAAAATATTGCTTTGAATTTTTACAAAGCATTTCATGAAAAAAGGAATTCGTTATTTGATGTCTGTAAGTCGATAATCTAATACAAATAAGCAATATAATTTTTCTATTTATCTTAATTTTAATACATGGAATAACAACAGAAATGAACAAACAACAATCAATTTTTAGGTCAAGAATTTTTAAGTTAACTTTGCCTTCATAAACCTATTGATTTCCTAATGATCCTTGTAGTTTTCTAGCTATACCATTTAATCTATACTATATACCGGATGCAAAATACAATTATAAAAATAACTCAGGTTTCATGTGAGTTCCACTGTCAACTCCCTCACTTTCACAAGGAATGGACATACAGGTCAGATAATGATAAGTAAAGAGTAATATTTAGTAATACTCCAGTTCAGTAATTTATTGAATAATATGATTTCCTCAGACAAAGTTAGCTAATAAGCAGTACATGGACTAAAAAAGTGGTAAGTACATTTGGGAAACATATCTTATTTACAGACATCAATCTCTAGAAAGTACCATTGATTTGTTAGCGCGGATGAAGTGATATCAGTCCGAGCCCAGAGTGCGGTTCAACAATCGGTAACGTTTATTGATACAGTAACACCGGCGGAGACCAACCGAGGTCCGAATCTCGGCTGTTCTGCTGTTCCCGCATGCTGCTCCACATTATATACCTTTCTTTGTCAGGATGTGAGGATTTTGAGTTTGAATGGGATGATAGTTCCCCATCATCGCTGGAGTAGGTACAAATGGTGGGTTTCCTGCCGTCCCAGGAGAGTTGCAGTGTACACACAATAGGGTGCTAATTGGATTATGTAAACGGGTCCGGGTACTATCTGCTTGTCTCTCTCTGTGAGGGCTGGGGCTAGCACCCCCCTTTGTTCCCTTGGGGTGCTGGTGTGTATTAGTCTGTTTGTTCCTGTCTGGTAGATGCCTGTCCTTTGTGTCAGGATGATTCTGTATTGATGAATATGGGTGTGTTTCAGTCAGTCTCTTGATTTTATTAGGAGATGGGTTTCCATATTAATTAGCTCCGGAGTTTCGGTCTATGAGTCATGGTTAGTGTCTGGCCTAGTGTGGATTTGATCTGTCCTCTGGCTCCCATCTCCCGGTCACGTGGGCGGACCGGCAGCTGCTGAGTTCTGTGGGTTTAAGCTGCGGCTGCCGTTTTTAAAACACAAAATGAATTCCTATAGTTTTACCAATGTAGGCATAGTCCCGTGACAAATGCGGGGCTTGCAGATTAAATCACATACATTGTACATTTCCTTGCCAGCTCTATGCTGGACTGGTTGTGTTCAATAAAGGAGACTATGTAATAGCCCTAAGGCTCCCTTTTTTATATGGAAGGGGCATCATAGTGATATTATTCGTGGGCCCTGGATGCCTGTTTTGATGCCTGTACCTCACATCTGGCTCAGAATCCAGTGTTGTTCAACAGTGTTAGTGTTCATTTCCAAATGTAAAGCATCTTAGTATCACCAACCATGGTATGGCATAATGCATTCCTTCAGGAACTTACTAAATAACATGTTTTGTTCTTTTCAAATTAAGTAACTTCCAAAATAAAGTCTTTAGTTACACTTATTTTTTACCTTGAATGTATCAAAAAATGGCCTTTAAATGAACTGCTGATGTTCATAATTTTTTCATGATTACATTTTTTAGTGCAAATGCTGGCCTGGATTTAGACTGAAAGATGATGGCAAAACATGCCTTGACATTGATGAATGTACCACTACCTTACCCTGTAGCCAGCAATGCATCAATACCTATGGAACCTACAAGTGTTTATGTGCAGAAGGTTATGAAATACGAGCAGATAATCCCAATAGCTGCAAAGCTTTGTCAGGTATGATTTTCTATTTATTCCCCCCTGCATTAAAACTTGCATATTTCACAAGAGGTGTCAGGATGTGAACTGTAAGTTGAAGAAAACTGATATTTTTAGAACCAAGTGGAATGAAATTGTACTCTGTTTTGCAACTAACATTTTAAAACAATGATTAAGGCCACTCTTTAAGTAGTGGGGAAATCAATTTCATTTGGATAAATGGTAGCTCCATAACAAATAATGCAAGTTTGATTTCAACCATTGCTTTTCAAAACACCATCATAATTTTATTGCCTTATACTATGATAGACACTCAAAATTACCTAAACAACATCTGTGTAAGAGAAAGTAATTTTGTTTCAGAGAAGAGTCTGTTATTGATTAGTAAAGTGCCCTGAAAGAAATAACCTGTGCCATACCCGTACATCTTTGACCCATCTGGAGTATTTGGTTTGGGGTGGCACTGTGGCTCAGTGGTTGACACTGCTGCTTCACAGCACAGAGACCCAGTTTGATTCCAGCGTTGGGGGTTGTATGGAGTTTGCACATTCTCCCTGTGCATCATTTATGAGCATCATTCTCTTCCCTCATGAGTTTGAACTCAGCTTTAACAAGTTTTGTTAAAAACAACTTATAAGTAGATGACTTCCAACAAGAAAATGGAATTGTAGCAATGTCCTGTTATGCATAACTGCAAATGTTAGTTGCTGAATAAACAGGGAGTATAGATTTGGCAGCACCACCCTTTTTTTTGCTTCACTGGGCCTATAGAATCTTGCTTTCGAATGCCTCCCATTTACTTGCTACTGATCTTTCTTCAAGTGGCTGGAATGATTCCACTTTTGCAAGGTCACCTCTCAGATTTGTAAAGTCTGATATCCTAGTTACTCCTGTTCTATCATTGTCCATTTCGATAATAATTCTAAATTTAAGTATCCCATGATCGTTATTTCCAAAGTGTTCACCCACTGCTACTTCATTCACCTACTCAGTTTCATTTCTTTAGACCTAGTCTAGAATTGAATGCTCTTTCATTGGACTTAGTTTGATTTTTTGAAAAAGTTATTTTGAGTGAAATTCAAGAATGCATATTATATGCATTTCAATTCATATTTGGGTGGTTAAAGCTCACAACAACTATTGCCTAATTAATTCTGTCCTCAGAAATTTGTTGACATATTTGCTCCTCTAACCACTCTGACTATTTGGGGGACTATCATAGATGGCGTGTCAATCAAATAGGCTGCTTTATCTTGGGTATTGTTGATCTTTCTGAGTGTTGTTGGAGCTGCACTTATTCAAGCAAATGGAGAGTCTTCTTTCATCTCCTGACTTGTATAAGGTTGGCAGGATTTGGATGAGTCAGGAGGTGACAGACTTCCCAGCATATGATTTGCTCTTATAGCCAAACTGTTTAAATGATTTTGCCATTTCAATTTTCTGGTCAACATTGATACTGGGGAGTTCAGCGATAGTAATGCCATTGAATGTTGAAGGATGATGGTTGTACTCTCTTTTGTTGGAGATTGTTGTTGGCTAGCACTTGAATGGCATGATATTAACTTACCAGTTATCAGTCCAAGCCTAAATATTGTCCAGGTTTTGTTGCATTTGGACACTGACTGCTTTAGCATTTCAGGAGTCCAAATAATGCTGAATGTTGTGTAATAATCAGCAAACAATCTCCTTTGTGATCTTATGATGGAGTGGGAATTGATGAAGCAGCTGAAAATTGTTGGACCTTCTGCATTATCCTGAGGAGTTCCTGTAGTGATGTTCTGTGACTGAGATGATTGACCTCCAATAACCACAACCATCTTCATTTGTTTATTTTTGACCTTCCTTATTCATTCATCTAGGATGTACTTTTAACATCAACATTGTCCATAATTTTAGTGTTATGATTGCTTAGCTGTCGTTAACCTTGCTCCTGGAGTAAAGGTTAGACTTGGTTATGAACATTACAGATTTGGGAATCCAATCTTAGCTAAAGAGTTCAGTGGTAAGGCTGCATTAATGGCAGATGGATTATGTTCAGATTAAATGTGAGGATATATCTGCCTGTTGCCAGATTTAAATGCAAAATTGTTTTATATGTAAGTATTTATTAAATTTGAGAAAGCATTTGCAAAGCATATGTATCAGCAGGGTGAAATTTTAAATAGCTTTATGAATATGTATGATGTTGCTGAACTTACTGAGGTACTCTCTTCCTTTGTATTCAGCTGAGGAACCATTTTTAATTTTTGCTGACCGACATGAAATCAGAAAAATGAGCATAGATGGATTCAACTACACTTTATTAAAACAGGCAAGTTGCACATCTGTTTCATTGTTGTGCCTTGCTTTGTATTTGAACTCTTTTGATGCACTAATAATTAGGTTTGCTTATTTACAGGGGCTGAATAATGTTCATGCAATAGATTTTGACTACAGGGAAAAATGCATTTATTGGGCTGATTTCACTACACAAGGTAGTACAATATCAAGAATTCATTTGAATGGAAGCAATCCTGAGGTAGGAATATTTTTATTAACAGTTGGTCTGTTGATAATTTCAGAATTTTCAGGTATGCCTTGTTAAGACCGTTGTAGCCCAATTAATAAACATGATGTTGTTTTGTTTTCATGTTGGACAGGGTGTATCCATTATTTTCCAATTGTTCCTATATCATTTAGTGCCTGGTGTAGTTAAAAATTGCATAATTTTACATTTTTGAATATTGGGTAATTCAACAATTATAAGGACATTGAATGTCAAAGTGTTGATGGTTAAGTTCTTGTTTATTGGAGTTGATCATTGTCTGGCACTTGTCTGACATGGATGTTACTTGCCATTTGTCAGCGGAAGCCTGGATATTGTCCATGGGCTACTTCAATATCTGAGGAGTCATGAATTTTGCTGAAAATTGTGCGATAGTCAGTGAACATTCCTACTTCTGATCTGACTGTAGAGGGAAGGTCAGTGAGGAAGCAGCTGAAGATGAATGGGTGTATGGCACTAAGGAACTCCTGCAATAATGTCCTTCACCGCCATAACCATCTTCCTTTCTGCTAGATATGACTCCAGTCTGTTTAACCATGACTCTCATTGACTTGAGTTTTTCTACTCAGTCAAATGGGATCTTGATGTCAAAGGAAATCACTCTCACCTCCCCTCTGCAGTTTGGTTCAAACATGGATAAAAAATCTAAAGTGGTAATGTGTCCAAGAGCTGAGTGACCCTGGCAGAACACAATCTGTGAGTCTGTGAGCAGATGAGTGCTAAGCCAGTATTGCTTGAAAGCAGTGTTGATATGCACTTCCATCAATTTCTATTGAACAAGTATGGGTCATCAGTTGGATGGGTAGACTACCGTCGTTATGCTAGGACCTGGGAGCATGCTTAGATGAATCATTCATTCAACAATTCTGACTGAAGATTGTTGCAAATGCTTTAACCTTTTCTTTTGCATTAATGTGCTGTACTTCTCCATCATTAAAGTGGCAGGACTGATATATCTGACCTGTTGATTCTGGATTCATTTGACTCTTTTTTTCTTCGATCACTTGCTGTATATACTGTTTGACATGGAGCAGTCCTGTGTTGTAGCTTCACTTCCTCCCCTCCCGATATGAGAAAAGAGTACTTGCAGGGTAGCTAGGGCTTAGTTTGTCATTGTCATTTCCGTTACCTTGATCGATGTCAAATACTCTGTTTAGCTCATTCTTTTGAGACCTTTGAGTGACTTGATACATCGGCATGGTTTGTTCCATCTGAATGGCTTGTTAGACTCTTTCAGAGAGCAGTTAAACGTCAATCATCTTGGCCATACCAGATAAGAATAGCAGACTTCCTTTTTCTACAGGTTATTAATGAATCAGACAGGTTTTTACAACAAAGCGTATTATAAAACTTCTAATTGAAGATTTTGTCAATTCAAATTCCACTATCTGCCATCATAGGATTTGAACAGAGGTCTCAGAGCATGACTTAGGATCTCTGGATTACTAGTCCAGTGACAATACCATTACATCTTTGCTTCCACTCAGAAGGCAGATTTGCTTCCTGAAAGGACATTATACATGTATAATTGTCAGAAGGGAACATTAATTAATTCATTCAAATTTAAAAAATGTCTATACATTTAAAATACACCAATAGCATATATTGATATCTGAAATAAGCCATTTAATTATTTTGACAAATTAAGCCTCATTTTGACAGATCATTTCTGACTGGGCTGAAATGTTATTTTGGTCATCCTTTTCACATTACTCATTTGATTATCATCAAGTCAATTCCTGAATTATTAAAAATGTATTGTATTGCAAACTGGGGATTCCATCAAGTTTGTAATCATACACAGAGTAAATACTTGCCCTAGTGTAACCATTCAATTACAAATCCTTATGGTTTAGAGTTCTAAAGAAAAAAGGGTGCCTAAACTGTTACTCCTGGAATGATTAATCCAAATGAGTTATGGATTGACTTATATGATCTTATACAATATGATTTATTTAATTATGTAGGAGCTTTTAAAACTAAAATAATTGGAGAAACATCCTCTTCAACCTCAAGTTGTCTGATGAATCTAATTGTTTCATGATAGCTAGAGATGACCAAACCTCCATGGTGAAACTTTATTTACCTCTCAGTCTATACACTACAATCCAGTGAAGTATGAGAGGCTATGTTCTGAAAGAGGGGATCTATCAGTATAAGAGAACCTATTAAGGAAAGGTCTAGGCTACAATCAGAAGACACATTATCATTGGAGATGTTGTCTTCATAATTGTACATGTAGAAATTGAGTTCAATTTATTGTCTGCAGCATAGCGCAGTGATGAGCTGTAACTTCAGGCAAGCACATGCTACCACAAAGACTGGATGTATCCTCCACAAAGTTTCCCTGCCGTAAATGATTTTTTAAAAGTCTGATGGTAACACTATCATCAGATGTCATACTACATGCACATGTACCCACCACCACCACCCAAAGCTAACTGAACTAACCCTGGTCTAGTAGCCTGACTGTTCCTGAGAGGTAATAAGGTGATTATGACATGGTCTCTCAGTGCTTATAGACAAACGAAAGTGGCTGCTCAGGAGATAATGAGATAGGTTCAATGTCAAGGCTGTCATAGACATCCTACTAATTCTCCCCTCTTTCTGCATCAACTCCTCATTTCTGCCCTGACCATGCCCTTCCTTCTATCCACTGCATCAATGTGCAAATTAAGACTGACATTGTTGCAACAGTGGGCATTTATAGGATGTCAAGAGCGAACCCAGCAGCATGGTCAAGGCACTCTGTAAAGAATGAAATATCTGTTCAAAAACATTGAATGCAGATTACAAATATTTAGAATTGGGTTTGAAGATTCAATTGGCTGAATTTAACAAGAAAAAGATTGGAGTGTCAATTTTGCGAATGTCATGACAGGATTCTCTCCACTGGAGTTTTCTCACACAATTCTCTGCTGTTCACCTTATCCCATATGCACCGTACCTCCATGCTACCGCTCCCATTCACTCCCTGGCAATGGAAGAACACATCGCTACTGGCATATTCCGAGTCTTCCACTGCTGGCACCATTTTTAGATCCCAGATGTACAGCAGGTCAGTCACTGACAGTTACAAATAACACTTCATGGTACATGAAGTGAAATGAAAAAAAAAATGCTGCGGAGGTCATATTGGTGACTCATCACTGGAAACAGAAGCTTGTATTTGTAAATATACTTCTTACTTTACATCATCACCTGTCTGATTGACTATTATTTTAAATGTAGCTACAAGAATGAAGCTACTTAGGCTTCATATCATATTATGTTAAATTAAGTATCATTCTACAAGAGTAACAGAACATCTCATCATTGTTCAATGTGGGATCATCACATGTTGAAAAGCCCTCAAACAGTTGAACATGTTTTTCCTGTTGTTCAAGATAAGTTAAGAAAAAAAAAGAAACATAAAGTTACATTTGGTTTTGGGAGTAAAAAGGAGCTGCTTGCCTTTTGAGCTGCAATAAATTTCCAGTCAATGAATGATCATTTCACTTCAGATAAATAGGCTACATTTTATATCTCAGTAACCATCTTTATAAGGCACTCTGCCCTTGAAAAGAAGCAGAAGAAGAGAGTTTTCAGGGTATAAGTGTCATCGCTGCTTTTAGGATTCCTAGTGCAAAGTTCCAGGATGTGATAATGTACATTGATTGACTGGAACCTTTCTGTGAATGAATTCAGCAACATTATGATATGACATTCTTAACATGGCATGAATACAGTTTATAGTACCCTGTAACTGGTGGAAGTACCAATGTTGCTAAGCCTGGACTGCAGCACTGACTTTGTCACGGGGAAACAAAATGAAGCAATGCAATCTGACACAAATTGCATTAGTCATGGTCTTGATATATTTTCTGGGTGAGGATTGAGAGATCCCACGCTGGTGTCTGTATTTCCTTGGAAGCACCGAACTGCATCAAATTTAGTGCAGCTGTCACCTTGACGGCTGCCAAGATAGGATAGCCAACAGATCATAAGTCCTGTTCCAGCAGATGGCATAGTGCTGTTCCAGTAAATGGCATAGTCCTGTTCCAAAATATGGCTTGGTGCTGTGGCAGTGACTCAGGGCATCCTCAGTTGGGGCAGCAATCTGGATGAGATTACACAGGGGATGAGAGACTATGGGCTTTCTCTATTTCCACACCCTGAAAGGATGTTCTACGACAACCTCGTCATGTGGAGGCTGGTTGGTAGCCATTGGAGGTTGCTGTTGGTCCCATTAACTGGCCTTCCTCATTTTGTTACACCTTAGAGCCATAGAGTCATAGAGATGTATAGCATGGAAACAGACTCTTCGGTCCAACCTGTCCATGCCGACCAGATATCCCAACCCAATCTAGTCCCACCTGCCAGCACCCAGCCCATATCCCTCCAAACCCTTCCTATTCATATACCCATCCAAATGCCTCTTAAATGTTGCAATTG
Organism: Chiloscyllium plagiosum; assembly: GCF_004010195.1. Taxonomy (NCBI): domain Eukaryota; kingdom Metazoa; phylum Chordata; class Chondrichthyes; order Orectolobiformes; family Hemiscylliidae; genus Chiloscyllium; species Chiloscyllium plagiosum. Next base: position 77,844,076 of record NC_057716.1, on the reverse strand, counting down.
TACCAGCCTCCACCACATCCTCTGGCAGCTCATTCCATACATGTACCACCCTCTGCATGAAAAAGTTGCCCCTTAGGTCTCTTTTATATCTTTCCCCTCTCACCCTAAACCTATGCCCTCTAGTTCTGGACTCCCCGTCCCCAGGGAAAAGACTTTACCTACTTATCCTATCCATGCCCCTCATAATTTTGTAAACCTCTATCAGGTCACCCCTCAGCCTCTGATGCTCCAGAGAAAACAGCCCCAGCCTGTTCAGCCTCTCCCTATAGCTCAAATCCTCCAACCCTGGTAACATCCTTGGAAATCTTTTCTGAACCCTTTCAAGTTTCACAACATCTTTCCGATAGGAAGGAGACCAGAATTGCATGCAATGTTCCAACAGTGGCCTAACCAATGTCCTGTATGCTGCAACATGGCCTCCCAACTCCTGTACTCAATACTCTGACCAATAAAGGAAAGCATATCAAATGCCTTTTTCACTATCCTATCCACCTGCGACTCCACTTTCAAGGACCTATGAACCTGCACTCCAAGGTCTCTTTGTTCAGCAATACTCCCTAGGATCTTACCATTAAGTTCATAATTCCTGCTAAGATTTGCTTTCCCAAAATGCAGCACCTTGCATTTATCTGAATTAAACTCCATCTGCCACTTCTCAGCCAATTGACCCATCTGGTCCAGATCCTGTTGTAATCTGAGATAACCCTCTTCGCTGTCCACTACACCTCCAATTTTGGTGTCATCTACAAACTTACTAACTGTACCTCTCATGCTCGCATCCAAATCATTTATGTAAATGACAAAAAAGTAGAGGGCTCAGCACCGATCCTTGTGGCACTCCACTAGTCACAGGCCTCCAGTCTGAAAAACAACTCTCCACCACCATCCTTTGTCTTCTACCTTTGAGCCAGTTCTGTATCCAAATGGCTAGTTCCACATGTATTCCATGAGATCTAACCTTGCTAATCATTCTTACATGGGGAATCTTGTCAAACGCCTTACTGAAGTCCATATAGATCACATCTACTGCTCTGCCCTCATCAATCTTCTTTGTTACTTCTTCAAAAAAACTCAATCAAGTTTGTGAGACATGATTTCCCACGCACAAAGCCATGTTGACTATCCCGAATCAGTCCTTGCCTTTCCAAATACATGTACATCCTGTCCCTCAAGATTCCCTCCAACAACTTGCCCACCATTGAGATCAGGCTCACCAGTCTATAGCTCCCTGGCTTGTCCTTACCACCCCTCTTAAACAGTGGCACCACATTTGCCAACCTCCAGTCTTCCGGCACCTCACCTGTGACTATCGATGATACAAATATCTCAGCAAGAGGCCCAGCAATCACTTATCTAGCTTCCCACAGAGTTCTTGGGTACACCTGATCAGGTCCTGGTGATTTATCCACCTTTAACCATTTCAAGACATCCAGCACTTCCTCCTCTGTCATCTGGACACTTTGCAAGATGTCACCATCTATTTCCCCACAGTCTATATCTTCCATATCCTTTTCCACAGTAAATACTGATGCAAAATATTCATTTCATATCACCTCCATTTTTTGTGGCTCCACACAAAGGCCACCTTGCTGATCTTTGAGGGGCCCTATTCTCTCCTTAGTTACCCTTTTGTCCTTAATATATTTATAAAAACCCTTTGGATTCTCCTGAATTCTATTTGTGAAAGCTATCTCATGTCCCTGTTTTTCCCTCCTGATTTCCCTCTTAAGTATACTCCTACTTTCTTTATACTTTCTTAAGGATTCACTCGATCTATCCTGTCCATACCTGACATATGCTTCCTTCTTTTTCTTAACCAAACCCTCAATTTCTTTAGTCATCCAGCATTCCCGATACCTAACAGCCTTTCCTTTCACCCTAACAGGAATATACTTTCTCTGGATTCTCGTTATCTCATTTCTGAAGGCTTCCCATTTTCCAGCCGTCCATTTACCTGCGAACATCTGCCTCCAATCAGCTTTTGAAAGTTCTTGCCTAATACCGTCAAAAATGGCCTTTCTCCAGTTTAGAACTTCAACTTTTAGATCTGGTCTATCCTTTTCCATCACTATTTTAAAACGAATAGAATTATGGTCGCTGGCCCCAAAGTGCTCCCCCACTGACACCTCAGTCACCTGTCCTGTCTTATTTCCCAAGAGTAGGTCAAGTTTTTCACCTTCTCTAGTCAGTACATCCACATACTGAATCAGAAAATTGTCTTGTACACACTTAACAAATTCCTCTCCATCTAAACCTTTAACACTATGGCAGTCCCAGTCGATGTTTGGGAAGTTAAAATCCCATACCATAACTTTCCTATTATTCTTACAGATAGCTGAGATCTCCTTACAAATTTGTTTCTCAATTTGCCTCTGACTATTGGGGGGTCTATAATATAATCCCAATAAGGTGATCATCCTTTTCTTATTTCTCAGTTCTACCCAAATAACTTCCCTGGATGTATTTCCGGGAATAGCCTCCCTCAGCACAGCTGTAATGTTATCCCTTATCAAAACTGCCACTCCCCCTCCTCTCTTGCCTCCCTTTCAATCCCTTCTGTAGCATTTGTATCCTGGAACATTCAGTCCTGCCTATCCCTGAGCCATGTTTCCGTAATTGCTATGATATCCCAGTCCCATGTTCCTAACCATGCCCTGAGTTCATCTGCCTTCCCTTTTAGGCCCCTTGCATTGAAATAAATGCAGTTTAATTTATTAGTCCTTCCTTGTCCCTGCCTGCCCTGACTGTTTGACTCACTTCTGTTCTCAACTGTACCTGCCTCAGATTGATCTCTTATCTCACTATCTCCCTGGGTCCCCCCACCCCACCTTACTAGTTTAAATCCTCCCAAGCAGTTCTAGCAAATATCCCTGCCAGCATATTAGTCCCCTTCCAATTTAGGTGCAATCCGTCCTTCTTGTACAGGTCACGCCTACCCCAAAAGAGATTCCAATGATCCAAAAATGTGAATCCTTCTCCCATATACCAGCTCCTCAGCCATGCATTCATCTGCTCTATCCTCCTATTCCTGCCCTCACTAGCTCATAGCATTGGGAGTAATCCAAATATTACTACCCTTGAGGACCTCTTTTTAAAATTTCTGCCTAACTCTCTGTAATCTCCCTTCAGAATCTCAACCTTTCCCCTTCCTATGTCGTTGGTTCCAATGTGGACAATGACCTTGGTCACAGTGAAGATAGTCCCTGTTGTAGCTGCATCCATTGTTCATGGATCCAATGAACCTGGGTGTGGAATATCAGAAACTGAACAAGTCCACAGTAATGTGAGCAGTTAGTATTTGCATCACACATAAATGTTTGTTTAACATAATCCTTAATAGGGTGGGACCTGGAAGAATGTATGCAGCGCAAGCCATTCTGCACAAACAGTGGCAGATTGTAAATGGGGCAGCATTAATGGATCATTGCCCTCTCCCTATCATCACCCAAGAAACACAGCATTGCATCTAAGTGGATTTTGGCAAATGTTTACAATTCAAAGTGACATGAAACCAGCTCCATGCCATTGCGCAGACCTTAGATTGTCTGTCTGAATTGTGGTTCACAGGTGCCACTGTTAATGGTCGCTGTGATAACTTCCGTGATACAGAATTTGTATTGAACAATGACATGGTCCAGTTTGCTTGTGGCCAAGATTTGTATCCCACATTGATGGGCTTTTTATGTGTTCTACTTGCATTCTGGTATGATTACAAATGGATTTAAACTTGCATGCTGTTAAGTGCCTAATTAGTGCAATTGTTCTTTGAAGGAGCTCATTGCTCACACATACAGCCTATGTACTAAGAGAGGAAAAGTACTCATACCGCCCACACAGGGAAAAGTGGTGACCGTTTTTCACTTGCATTGCACATGTGATTCAATTGAAAGTGGAAGGTAACATAAGTCAAGCAGTGCAGATTGAATCACAAGTTGAGTCTGCCGATGTTGTACTTCTGTGAACATTTGTGTTTCTTTCTTCCCTGCACTCCTTGCCAATGTCATCCGTTTGAGTTTCCACTTGTCTCCATCCCAATTGTGAGGAGAATGAATGAGACTGACATAGAGACAGTGTAATGATGGTTCAGCAGACTTATTGTCAGGGTGGTGGGACTATTCTGTGAGGAGAAATTGAGCAAACTCTGTCCTTGAGAGAGTTCTGAAGAATGAGAGGTGATCTCATTGAAACCTGGAAAATACTTAAGGAGATTGTGGCATGGGAGATGTAGGTAAGGTATTAGGCCTGATTAGAGAGTCTCGAACCAAGGGCTACAATTTTAAAATAATGGGGAAACAACTTAAGACTGGGATAAAAGCAAATTACTATGGATGCTGGAATCTGAAACCAAAAGAGAAAATGCTGGAAAATCTCAGCAGGTCTGGCGCATCTGTAAGGAGAGAAACGAGCTGACGTTTCGAATCTAACTGATCCTTTGTCAAAAGATTGGGATGATGAAAGAAATCAGGTGTAAGTTTGTGATGGGGCTGCTGAGAAAGCCAGGTGTGGGATCCCATCCAGGGTGTTTGGTTTGGGGTGGCACTGTGGCTCAGTGGTTAGCACTGCTGCCTCACAACACCAGAGACTGGGTTTCTTTCCAGCTTTGGAGGATGTGTGGAGTTTGCACGTTCTCCCTGTGTCTGTGTGGTTTTCCTCTTGGTGCCCCGGTTTCCTCCCACAGTCCAAAGGTGTGTGCCTTTGGTAGATTGGCCGTGCTAAACTGTCCCATAGTGTCCAAGGATGTGCAGGCTAGGTGGGTTAGCCATGGCAAATGCAGGGTTCCAAGGCTACTTGGAAGGTGGGATGGTCTTCGGAGGGTCAGTGCAGACTTGTTGAACCAAACGGCTTCTAGTTACACTGTAGGAATTCTACAATTAGAAGCAACAGACGGAGATACAGAGAAGATAATAATCATGCAACCTTCTCCAGCTTAATAATATCTTTCCTATAACAAGACAATCAGAAGGAAAAATAGTAGTCCAGAAGAGGCCTCACCACCATCCTGTACAACATCACTGTAACATCCCAGCTCTTTCTTTATTGTCTCCTATACTAACAAATTATTGTCATCCACAAATTTTCCAAAGATGCCTTCTACAATGAAGAATATTATCTAAGATTATTAAGAGACCTTGATCAATTGTGTCTGCGGGTTGAGGAGTGGCAGATAGAGTTTAATTTGGGTAAATGTGAAGTATTGCATTTTGGCAAAGCAAACAAGGACAGGACATATGTAAGTAAAAATAGGGCTTTGAGTAGTGCTGTAGAACAGAGAAATCTAGGAGTTTAGATACATCATGTTTTGAAACTTGCATCACATGTAGACAAGCTGGTTAAGAAGGCGTTTAGTACACTTGCCTTCATTGCTCAGACCTTTGAGCCCAGATAGGCTCATTGAAACCATTGCTATTGAATCACAAAAGCTGTGGTATTCTCTTTGTCTGCTGCAACAAGGGCTGCTGCACAAATGAATGAGGAACACAAGGCCACAATCAGCATCAACGTTCAGCTGATATGGAGCCTACCAACTGTGTGGTTTCCAGCTGTTGATGCTTTTGTGAGGTGGTAAAGAAGCAGGACAGCCATAGTTCTCTGTCTTCCACTGAGTATGTTGTGGATGAGAGAGGGGCAATATCTTTCTACTGTCTTTAGAGGTGGTGGTCAGAATGCCACATCATGCTGTCCACTAAATCTGCAATGCACTGTGACCACTGAAAGCAAAAGGTTGGCCCCTCCACATCTGGTTTCCATACAGGTGACATCTGGGACTTCATAACAGTGTCATGCAGAAAAAGTACACCACTTGATCCTTGGAATCCCTGTTACAGATAACTGGAGGACACACTGAGGGCATGTAATGAACAATGAGGATCTGTTAGAGACCCAACATTGCATCTTCAACATCCTCGATGTGGATGTGTCAGCTAAAGCAATGCAGACACGATTTCTCTGTGAACCTTGTTCAATGAAATTAAGACACATGAGAAATCAAAATCTTCATAATGTCTAATGCTCCCTCTTTTGATCCTGAAGAAAGATTCGTACTGGTATTGGCACAGTGGGAAGAATTGCTCGGGCTCAGATACAGTATTAAAACTTCTCACATTCTTTTATTCTTGCAGTTGCAGATAAAACAACATTTCTTTTTATAGCTAGTGATGAAATGTAAACATATGTACAACTGTGATAATGTATATACAATGAAGTGCAACCTGTCTGCAGTCATGATGTAATTTGTTTCCCCTTCCCTCCCATTACATCTAAGTGCAGTTCTAGTATCTGCAGCTAGAGTGTGGGATACTCCTCTGGACTGAGGTCTCTTGGGCTTGGAGCTTTGGTCAGGTGATACCAGGGTCTTTGTGGCTCGCATGCCACGTCTAGATGTAGGCTCATCCATCCCAGCTTAAACTGCCACTGGATCGGGGTTTGCAGGCAGAGTATAGGCAGAGGACCCTAGCCTGAGAGGAGACTTATAAGGGGGCCCAGAGGTTCCACCTCTAGCTGGGTGTTCACCAGCAGTGCTCTATTTCCTTGTGAGAAAGGATCATGGGGACTGAAGTCAAGGTCTCTTGTCTCCCTGTTACCTTGCCTTTGGTGCTGAGCATCAAATGGGCAAGTAATACATTTCAGGTTTGTGGATACAGAACATAGAACATAGAAATGTACAGCACAGAACAGGCCCTTAGGCCCACAATGTTGTGCCAAGACTTAATCCGAATGTAAAATATAGTAACTTAACCTACGCACCCCTCAACTCACTGCTATCCATATGCATATCCAGCAGGCCATATGTCCCCAATGACTTTGCTTCCACCACCTCAGCTGGCAATGCATTCCATGCATTCACAACCCTCTGTGTAAAGAACCTACCTCTGATGTCTCCTTTATACCTTCCTCCTAATATCTTCAAACTGTGACTTCTCGTACCAGTCAAACCTGCCCTGGGGAAAAGTCTCGAGCTATTGACTCGATCTATTCCTCTCATTATTTTATACACCTCGATCAGGCCTCCTCTCTTCCTCCTTCTCTCCAGAGAGAAAAGTCTGAGCTTATTTAAGGCAAGCCCTCCAGTCCAGGCAGCATCCTGGTAAGCCTTCTTTGCACCCTCTCCAAAGCCTCTGTATCTTTCCTATAGTAGGGCAACCAGAACTGGACACAATATTCCAAGTGTGGTCTCACCAGGAACTTGTCGAGCTGCAGCAAAACCTCGCGGATCTTAAACTCGCTCCCCCTGTTAATGAAAGCGAAACACCAAATGCTTTTTTAACAACCCTATCCACTTGGGTGGCAACTTTGAGGGATCTATATACTTGCACACCCAGATCCTTCTGTTCCTCCACACTGCCAAGAATCCTATCTTTAATCCTATATTCAGCATTCGAGTTCAACCTTCTAAAATGCATCACTTGGCACCTCCTCAAAGAACTCTACTTTTTGTCATTTGCAAAAATGATTTGGATGCGAGCATAAGAGGTACAGTTGGTAAGTTTGTAGATGACACCAAAATTGGAGGTGTAGTGGACAGTGAAAAGGGTTACCTCAGATTACAACAGGATCTGGACCAGATGGGCCAATGGGCTGAGAAGTGGCAGATGGAGTTTAATTTAGATAAATGCAAGATGCTGCATTTTGGGAAAGCAAATCTTAGCAGGACTTATATACTTAATGATAAGATCCTAGGGAGTGTTGCTGAACAAAGAGACCTTGGAGTGCAGGTTCATAGGTCCTTGAAAGTGGAGTTGCAGATGGACATTTGCAAGTGAAGAAGGCATTTGGTATGCTTTCCTTGAGTACAGGAGTTGAGAGGTCATGTTGTGGCTGTACAGGACATTGGTTAGGCCATTGTTGGAACACTGTGTCCAATTCTGATCTCCTTCCTATCGGAAAGATGTTGTGAAACTTGAAAGGGTTCAGAAAAGATTTACAAGGATGTTGCCAGGGATGGAGGATCTGAGCTACAGGAAGAGGCTGAAAAGGTTGGGGCTGTTTTCCCTGGAGCGTCGGAGGCTGAGGGGTGACCTTATAGAGGTTTACAAAATTATGAGGGGCATGGATAGGATAAATAGACAAAGTCTTTTCCCTGGGGTTGGGGAGTCCAGAACTAGAGGGCATAGGTTTAGGGTGAGAGGGGAAAGATATAAAAGTGACCTCAGGGGCAACTCTTTCACACAGAGGGTGGTACGTGTATGGAATGAGCTGCCAGAGGATGTGATGGAGGCTGGTACAATTGCAACATTTAAGATGCATTTGGATGGGTATATGAATAGGAAGGGTTTGGAAGGATTTGGGCTGGGTGCTGGCAGGTGGGACTAGATTGGGTTGGGACATCTGGTCAGCATGGATGGGTTGGACCAAAGATTCTGTTTCTATGCTGTACATTTCTATGGCTCTATGACTGTATAACTCAATAAGATTTGTGAGGCATGACCTGCCCCTCACAAAGCCATGCTGATTCCCTTTAATTACACTATGCTTTGCATATGTGCGAAAGACACATTTATCCAGATGACACATCTATCCAGAAGATTTCTTTTATCCCATCTTTAGAGGCAGCCAGACTCTCGCTTGCCAGAGGCAGCAGCCTACAGACAGATAAGGTGAACTCCTCCAATCTCTTTGTTAGTTTGCCAAGGCCTTCAAACCTCTGCCTGCCTTTCTTGTGTCTGTTCATTTGAAGAAGTTGTTAATGCCAATACCTTGGAGTACCCTCCAGCCTGGCACTCAGCAAGTGCCCATCTTCAGCAGACCTCCAATTTCCATTGACCTGGAGTGATTCTTCCTCAGCCAGCCACCAGAATGGTGTCAGTGATATATTCACCAGGTGTGTGCTGCTCGAGGTAACTTAACCAACAGGGTGTCAGGGTCTGAACATACGGAAGATGCAAAGGATATCCTTGCTAGTGGGGGATCTGTGACTTTTTCCTCAGCGGTATAGGAAAAGATGAAGTCTTGAGGGGCTGATCTTTTCATGACGGTGATTGTAGAGATGCCACTAGGAGTTATAATGAGCTGCAGAATAGAGATAGATGTTTGTACATGTTAAGACTATAATTGCAATGATCAAACAAGAGAGCAATGCAGCATTTGAAAATGAATTTTTCTTAGTTGCAGGGACATGATGATCTCAGCAATCACAGTCCTCTCCCACTAGGGCATGGGTTTGTTCCTTGTAGGGAGTAAGAGGACTGATGTTAAACATCCCACCAACCATCTTTTTCCTTATTGTTGGATTTGTTTCCATCCTAAAATAAGGCAAATGGAAAGATTGAGATGGATGTGATATGCACAGCTGTTGGTGCTGAGTAGGCAGTGCAGTGTTCTGGTGGGGGATGGGGCGTGGTAATTGTGGTAGGAAAAGAGGATGAGGGATGATACAGCCTACAATACTGAGAGTGGTAGAGCTTGACCTTTCAGCCTTGGTTGGAGAAGATTGTGATGCTTGCCTTGATGGTGTGCAGAAGATCATTAACCTTCTTGCAACATGCTGGGCATTGCTCTGGTCAAAGTGGATATCACAACGTTTGACCAGGCTGGTAAGGTCTGGTGCCAAGATCTCCTCTGGTTAAGTCCTAAAGAAACAGCGTGGACCTCCTCTCCACCATCCTGTCAAACAGGTCCTCTAAGTCCCTGTCAGCAAATGAGGGTGCCTACTGACTATTCTCAGCAATCTCTGAGACAGTTCTTCTGACACTGCGACTGCAAAGGCATCTCCTCACTGGGAATGCCTGATGAAGTGCACAGATGGGTTTAAATACAGCACCACCAATAGGGATCCCAGAAAGTTCTGGCAGTGGCAAGTACTACCGCTACTAGTAAGTCTGAGATAGCATAAGCAAGACACCATAGGGGTATGGTGCACATATAATTGTGTAAAATTGTGTGACAAAACTTGCTTGAGCTTGAGGAGCTTAACCCTCCATGCAATTCCCTGAAATTGATGCTTAGAACATTTTTGATAAAATTCAGCCCATGGGATTTATCAATACACTTACATAGGGTGCTGATAAAGCAGGTCAGAAACTATATTATAAAAAACAGTGAGAGAAATGTTAAAAGTCAACATTTGGTTGTAAGACACTTGCTGTATGCTCCAAACCCTGAATATATTTTCTGTGCCCTGGATGCTGTATATTTCAGCACTTTCTGCCGTCATTTGCAACATATTTGCATGTAGCCTCAACATTTGGGCCAGAACAAGCACAGAATTATGAAAGAAATTATTGTTGCGTTTGATAATGCAGTTGTCTACTAATGAAGCTACCAAGCATCTAATACAATTACAATCTTACTCAGCAACATATTTCATCAGCAAAATATGCAAATCTGAGAAATTGTCCACAACCTAAAATGTTATCATTGGAACAAACATTATCCCTGAGCTTGGTTGAAGCAGCAGTTTTAATGTGGATTCAGCAAACCTTCAGTAAGTTCATTTCAACAAAGCAGAACAAAACAAATCACCTATAATGTTAGTGGCAGATTAATGACTGCAGGTAACAGAATGTTATACAGAAAACATTTTTGCAAGTGCAGCCTGTTTGCTTTCAAAGTGATTTAAACATCGATACCCAGTGGCCCATTATCAACTACAGTTCTGTAAAAATACCCATTACAGGTAATAACAAATTGATGGATAGAAGGTTATATTACAACAGAAACTCAGCCTTAAACCTGATGTAAGAAAAGTCTTGGTGATGGAATCAGGCTGCTAGGATTGTTGTGTGGAGATCTTGTTCTGGAAGGCTGTTGTACTCACCAGCCTCCTTGGGATCAAATGGGAGGACCATCAAACTATTGTGAGCATCTTCCACAGGACTGTGTGTGCCAGCATTGAAGCAGTGTTCCTGAAGAATCGACTCTGAAGGATAGATCATCGTGTTTGGATGTCGTTTGGCGTTTTGAGAAGAAAATCTGCCATCTTTACCTAATCTGGCCTACATGTGATTCCAGACCCTCAATCACATGGTTAGACCATAAAACATAGAAGCAGAAGTCGACCATTCAGCCATTGAGAACTGCTCCATCATTCAATGAGATTATAGCTGATCTGACAATTCCTAAAGCAATTTTCTTCCTTTCCTCTATTACCCTTGATTAAAATTTGTCTGTCTCAGAAATGAATATTCTTAATGACCCGGCCTCAGCAGCTCTCTATGGTAAAGAATTCCACAGATGTCCACTGTCCACTGAGAGAAGCAATTCCTTCTCCTTTCGGCCTTTAACATGTGATCACTTATTCTGAGATTATGTCGTCTGATTTTTGGCTCTCTGAAAGAGGAAACAACTTTTCTGCATCTCCCCTGTCAAGTCCTCGAAGGATCTTGTATGTGTCAATGAGGTTGCCTCACACTCTTTCATATTCTAATAAGTATAAGCACTTCTCCTCATAAGACAGTCCCTCACATATGGTATCAGCTTTGTGAGCAGTCTTTGGACTGCCTCCAATGGCAGTATACCTTTCCGTGCATAAATGACCCAAAACTGTTCACAGCATCCCAACTGTTGTCAGACTTATGCATTGCACTGTTTTCGCAAAATGGCCTGACTTTTATATTCCATTCCCCTGACTTTTCACTGCCCTCTAGATAATTAGAGATTTGAGGTAAATGTCGGCCTAGCCAGTGATATCCACATCCTGTGAGGGAGTAAAAGAAAACTGTGGTCTGACCGGTGCCCTGCAGACCTGAAGCATCATACTTATGTATTCAATTCCCCCATGATAAATGATAAATACAATTAATTTCTTAATTATTTTCTGCCTCTGCATTTTTTTGTTTCATGCACTGGACAGCCACAAATCCCTCTTCCATTTAGAAAAAAAATGCTTCTGTTTTATTATTACTGCTAAAGTGGACATTTTTTTTCATTTTTCCCCATTATACTCCATTTGCCTACTCACTTATCTTTATCTTTCATAGCCTTTTTTGTCCTTTCCACAATTAACTTCCTACCTGGCAAAGTCCAGCAAAAATATTGATCATCTGTGATTTCAGGATTTATCCAGAAGAGGAAAATTTCCAGGGTGATTCCATCAGTCAGCATTGCAAGTTGCAGAAAATGCAAGTTGTTCAGGGAAGCAATTACTGAACTGTCAAATAACAGCATATCCCTTAAGAGTTTCCTCTGTGACCAAAACTGTTCAGCTGTGGTTGTGAAGCTCAAAACCCCATCATTTTTTGTTTCTCCCACTAGTGCAATTCAATCATCTGGTGGTGATTTAGCAGACATTATCCAAAGAATGGTCGATACTAAGCTGCATTGAAAATATGACTGATTTGTTCCAGAGGTCTACAAACTTATTCATTTCAACTGAGGTGCAGGTAAACAGTTGAAGAGACTCCAATAACTTTAAGATATTGCCACCTTCCTCAAGGTTTTGGATGTTGTTAAGTACAAATGCATGGGGATGCAGGCATTCACAAAAAAATTGTATACCTACAGCCATCATAAAGGCTTCTATTCAGTAAGCCTGTAGGTGCTTTGAGATTCTCAGCATAGTATCTTACTTGTGAATGTACAATAACTGTGATTACCCTGTGAGGTATCCATTCTCAGCTCATCATCCCTACTTGTAGTTTCTCATTAGGAAGTTTAGATAATGCCCAAAATTATGATTCATGATCCTAACATGGAACCCATAGATGTTAAGCAAAGGCATACTAAAACTTATGATATAATATGCCCAGTCATTTATATCAGTTTCTTAATTACAACAAGATTGTATTTACACAGTGCCTTTAAAGTCATTAAAAAAATCAAAATATTTCACGCAAGTGCTTTCAAACAAAATGTGATACTGAGCCACATAATAAAGAAACTAAGGCAAATCACCAAGATCTTGGATAAAGACTCCGTGCTTAGAGACTGCCAATTAGGAAACTATCTCCAGCAAAATTGTTGAACTGGTTCTGGCAAAAGCAGGCCCAGGGCCTTCAGTGACCTCTGACACCATGGTCCTGAAGCCTGCATTAAACATTAGCCCAGTGACTTTGGTTTCCCTTAAATTTGATTGAAGGAAATTTCTATACATTCACTGTTGGATTTCATATAAGTAACACGGCGAATTAGAGACAGAGAGCAGGCCGAGAGAAAAGTTGCAGAGAGTGAATATGTGGAAACTGATGTGTCTTTCAGTGATGTTACTGAGGAGCAGGATTTAAACAAGAAAGAAGATGGAGCTAGAGATAACAGTTCAGAAGTGGGATGAGAAGACATTGCCAGTGATTTGCTGACCTGACCGCATGACTAAGAATAGAACTAGGCTAATGCAGTACCATTCAACTGAATGCAAGTGGAGAGGTGTTAGACAATGAAAGTGAGATCATATGTGTCAAAGGCCGCAAATGATGAGGAGGAATAGTTTTGCTTTGTTACAGTCACATAAGATATAATTTGTGCCTTTGATGAAAGAACATTCGAGGATTTTGGAGACACAGGGGAGGAGGGGAATGGATGTTAGTTTTCAAGGACAAATGAATCAGTGGTTTGTTTTCTGCAGCAAGTGTGGTAATAGTAGATTTAAAGAAGAGAGGGGACAGTAAGAGACGATACAGTGCCATTCCGCGAATACAGGTGTTAACAATGAAAGTTTATTTCAAACTCTCAAGCAGTAATTCAAGTGTCTTTAGTCACCCTCGCTAACACACCAAGACTAAAGGGAGAAAATTATCTGAGTGGAATTGAGGTGGGCAACAGGTAGAGTGGGATCTAATCCTCTTTGACCTTGGCAACCTTAAGCCTGAGTAATCTTAATCAGTTCTTGCTCCTTTCTGTATACTGGGTCAATTATTCAACTGACAGGCTGGAAATAGCATCAAACCACTGAGTGAGAGCAGAAATTCAGGAGATATTGAATCACCACAAAATAAGAAACTTACTGGATTCATGTGGATGATTCTGCCAATTACTAATAAGTTTGGGTTAAATTTAAAGATACTAAGATCAAGGAAAAATCACCAGGCCAGTTTGAATTGTCTCTCTACTGTATGGAATTAAATTCACCCCAAAGGAAATTTGCAGCACCTGAAATATAAAGCTTCCACAAGAATATGTTGCTGTACATTCAACAATCAGTCCCATCTGCAATGACACAGCAACTAACTCCACAGATACTCCTGACCACCTAAAAGGCACAGTGACAGAATACTCTCCAGGTTCTTGGGCAAGAGTGCAATTCCAACAACACTCAGAAACTCTCCACCATCCAGGATAAAACATCCCACTTTATTGGCATACCAATTCAAGACATTCATTCCCTCCACCACCATTGCGCAATACAGCAACATGTACTGTACACAAGATGCACTGCAGCAACTCACCAAGGTTCCTTGAAACTACCTTTAAAACCCATGATCTCTACCACCTAGACAGCCATGGGGACCAGATAGAGGGCAACACCGTCACTAGCATGTTTGGTCCAAGCCACCATGCTGACTTGGACCTATATTTCTGTTCCTTCATTATCACATTCATAGAACTCCCTTTGTAACAGCACTCTGGGTATACCTGTACCAGATGGACCTTAGCAACTCAAAAAGGCACTCACCATCACCTGCTGTTTTAGTCAGAGAAACCAACATCTCATGAAATAGTTATTCTTTAAATTTATATTCTTCAAATATTAGTTGGAGAGATTATACATTTGGAAAGTTTGAAAAAGATATTTGCAAAAACCTGTTTAAACCAACACCTAATCATATTGCAAAGTGCCAGACGACAGTTCATCACTTATTCCATCTGAACTCCACTGAGGGGTGGAGTCAGTAGTGTAAAATTGATTATTTGTTTCTGGTGCAGAAAAGAATCAATGAGTTAAGTAAGTGTGTGAGGTTGTCAGAACAAATGGGCTGAAGCAAACTTAGATGTAGCTATGGCTGTGGTCAAAGAGTTCTTGCATTATTTGCTTATTTTGTTACAGTAGCTAAAATTCATACAGAATTAATTCACCACTTCATGTTATTCAACTGCAGCTGACAATAATCAAGACAGATCTTCAGGATACAGGTCCTGTTGAAACAATGATAAAGTTTCAAGGTATTAACAGGCAAAATTCAAGCTTCCACACAACCAAGTGCATGAATTGGGCTTGAACAGTCAGAGATGAGGACTTAGTGAACAAATTTGTCTCTAATTATTGGTAACATTTAGAAAGGGAAGGGAGTGTAATTAATCTGAGAAACGGTAAAAAGAAAAATTAATACTAACATCTATATGGAGCCTTCATGTCCTCATTACATTCTAAAGTGTTTTTACAATCAATTAAGTTCTGTTGTTATGCAGTCTCTGGTGCAATATAAGAAGGAGATGATGCTGTACTGGCAATGTCACTGGACCAGTCGTCCAAATATCTAGGCTAACGCTGTGTGACACAAGTTCAAATTCTACCACATCATCTGGTGAAAATAAATTCAAATAACAAAATATGGAATTTTGAAACTAGTCTCAGTGATAGCTACCATAGATTATTAGAAAAAAAAAATTAGTTCACTAATATCCTTGTGGGAAGGAAATCTGCTATCCTTAATTAAAATACTGCAGGTGCTGGATATCCGAAATAAAACAAAAAATGCAGGATAAACACAGCAGGCTTGGCAGCATCTGTAGAGAGAGAAACAGGGTTAACATTTCAAGTCCAAAGACTCTTGTTTTATGTCCAACACCTGAAAGAGAAGATGGGTCCTCAACCTTTTTTGAAAGCTAGCATCTCTAATAAGATAACACTCCTTCAGCTTGACACTGGGGCAGCAGCCTACATTTTTGTGCTAAAATTTCAGGAATGGGACTTAAATACATAATTTTCTGACTCATAGACAAGAATGCTATGGACAGAGTTACACTTTAAATTCATTGTGATTCTTAAAAAAAAGTGATCTTGTTTGCATCCATCACTTATTTTTCTCCTGTGTTGTGCACTTTGGGCTATCGTTCTTTCTGTCCTCTAATACACATGCTCTGCCACAGTTATTGACATGGAGGAGCAAGAGTTCATACTCACCAGTCATGATTCACTCTGGCTTTTTAATGTCAGGTAATTTATATAATGTTGATGCATCTGGATGTGCTTTGGCACATCTTGGATATCTGTTTGAAGGTTAATAAATGCAGAACCAACTAACTACTTTGTGCCAAAGTCAGTAACCTTTTTTTCAGGAATGCTACTGATCACACAAGAAACAACAAATTATTTCTCCTGAGAATTCTAAGCTTATAAATCCTACCTGGAAACTATTTGTGAGCCTTAGTCTTGCTCTAGAAATCCAACAGGTCTACTTAATTTTGGAAGCAGGGATGGGGGAATTAATAGTAATTCCAACAGATTAATCAGCACTTTAGCTCGGGAAACTATCACACTAAGGCTTTGAGGATACAGACTCCACAAAGGAAATCTCTGCGTCTGTTTGCAATCATTGCATTTCTGCATAACATACAATTCTCCCCTTATGCACTGTGCACTAAAGCTAACTAGTTTGCAAAAATAATAAAGGAAATATTGCAAAGCAAAAAAAAATGGTTCATCACCTTTCCTGTTAGTAAGCAGCAGATAGTGGTGGAAGAGGAAAAATAATGCATACAAAAGTATTACAAGTTTTAGAAAAACAGAAGGGAAGAAGAGGTCATGCATCTCAGGAATCAACATCCATGTATACAATAATTGTCTAAGCAGTTTTTAGATGCAATGAACCAAATATCATTAAAGTTGTTTCACCTACCTATTTTAATAATCCTGACCCCATGATAATGCTGCACTCACAATGTGAAACTTCCAGCAAAACTGATTAGCTATGTGTCTCCTTGGAGACAAATATTGTTAGAAACAAATGCTTACAGACAAAGCATGTGCTGGGCCTATTTTAACAATTGCTTGTTAAAGGCAGTGGCATCAGAAACTGAGCATAATGCTCATCTTTTGGCTTTTGGTGATATGAACTTTATCAATAGATTTCTATATTATCTAAAATATTTCTATGTTTTCTAAATGAAAAGGAAAATTTGCCAGGAGATTGTAAATTTACGGTGAAGTCAAGCCCAGGAATTCAGGAGGCATTTTCAGAGCCTGTCTGATTTTCCAAAATGAAAAATGGAAGATGCAGTTGGTTTTGAAGGGATACACTATTGTCCTACCAAATTTCCTTTCTGCATTCCAAAGAGGCAGGACCCTATACATGGGATGTAACATGAAAATTTATCACACTGGGTACCAACAATAGCACCTCCACATTATGGCTACCATCCACATTGGGTTAGACAGCAAGTTGTAGGAATTTCAAAGAATCAGTGGCACAGTGGTTAGCACTGCTGCCTCACAACCCCAGAGACCTGGGTTCAATTCCTGCCTCAGGCGACTGACTGTGTGGAGTTTGCACATTCTCCCTGTGTCTGCGTGGATTTGCTCCGGTTTCCTCCCACAGTCCAAAAATGTGCAGGTTAGTGAATTGGCCATGCTAAATTGCCCAAGTGTTAGGTGAAGGGATAAATGTAGGGGAATGGGTCTGGGTGGACTGCGCGTTTGGCGGGTCGGTGTGGACTTGTTGGGCCGAAGGGCCTGTTTCCACACTGTAAATAATCTAATCTAATAATCTAATCCTGTTGCACCATACTGCAGAATTGCATTAGATGTATTAATGTACCCAAAACAACATTTCTGTGGAATCATAGAGCATGACTTCAGAGTAAATTTGCAATCACAACAATCTGATATGTGAAAGTCCATCTTCAATGTGGTGTGGTTCACTGTTGTGTGAAAATAGCATCTCATCATTTCTGCCTCATAGTCATGACTCAATGCTTCAATATGTCGATTGGCTATTGAAGGAAAAGTACCTAAAAATTAAAATGACAGAATTGTTTTATGGAAAGTTTAAGGCCAAATCCGTACTGTTAGTTGCTTCTTGTTCTTTTGACATTTGATAAATACACAGATTTTACACTCTTTTGCTTTTCAGGTGTATGGAAAAGATGGTAAACTGCACATTTACTACAATAGTGTAATTTTGATTTAAATTGGCACATTAGTTAAATACTAAAAGGGCCAAAAAGGCCATGAAGAATGTCTGAATGCCAAATAAAATCAAGACAGTTATCACAGTCACTGTTAGACATTTGTGTTTTCCTGGGAGAAACAAGCTGTCAGATTTCAGCCATGGTTGAAGCTCTTCAAAAGCTTGGAAGGGGTAACAACCGTCTGAGGTTTTGATGGGCAAATAAATCTTAAGATCACCCTTGGGCTCTGTAGCTGCATTGAGTAGATAGATATTTGTTAACAGAAAATGTCTCACTCTAAATTCTTCTGATCAAATCTCTTTCTATTGTGATATCTTTTTTTTCTCTCCTTTTCAACATTTTTGCATGTTATTTGTGTTATCAGAATGCTGGTTGATCACTCTTCACAGCAACCATTATTCTTTGGGTTTGATGAGTGATTTTACAGCCAGACATGTTTCATGCTGCTAACTCACCCCATCGATCTGTGCTAGAACCAGAACAGACACATGATGGCATCGAATGCACTAGTGGCTGTATTCTTCTGTGGTCAACACAGGACTCAACCTCACAGCATTCTGCCTCAGTGGGCCGTACACTCAGAAAATATCAGTTGCTGTGTGATCAAAATTAACTTTCTCGAGTACTCAAGCCATATGGCAGCAAGCATCCTTAGAGAAGCTCCATAACAGCAAATAGGTGAAGGTCTCACTGACTTAATATCTCAATCTTATTAAACTCCTCAACATAGTGTCAGTCTCAGGAATATGGATATTCTGTTTTATACCTCAATTCACATGGTGGCCTTCTTTCAGAAGGGGGATTTTGCAAAATAATTAGAAGAAATTATGCAGATATGTGGGCAGTTTCTGACTCCTCACAAACCTGGCAGAGGAGTGATGGTACACACTCTGGTTGGGCAGTTATGGAAATAAGCTATTTTTCTTGAGAATTCAGATAAAGACATTTTCTGGAGTAAGATTGTGATGATGATCAGCAAAACAAAGGCAGAATATTTATGCTGCAATAATTATAGAGTATAACTTTACAGTTCACAGTTTTACATGGGGCAAGCAAGGCCTAGGGTGGCCATTGATCTAAATGAGACTCTATACTCAAAGTTTGTGAGAAGATTTGTAGTTCGGGTGCTGGTTGTTGTGGTTCTGTTCGCCGAGCTGGGAATTTGTGTTGCAGACGTTTTGTCCTCTGTCTAGGTGACATCCTCAGCGCTTGGAAGCCTCCTGTGAAGCGCTTCTGTGTTGTTTACTCCGGCATTTATAGTGGTTTGTCTCTGCTGCTTCTGGTTGTCCGTTCCAGCTGTCTGCTGCGGTGGCCGGTATATTGGGTCCAGGTTGATGTGTTTATTGATAGAATCTGTGAATGAGTGCCATGCCTCTAGGAATTCCCTGGCTGTTCTCTGTTTGGCTTGTCCTATAATAGTAGTGTTGTCCCAGTCGAACTCATGTTGCTTGTCATCTGTGTGTGTGGCTACTAAGGATAGCTGGTTGTGTAGACTCTATACACCCAACCCTAAGAGGGGTAGAGGGCAAGCCTGGCAGGTCATTGCTGAGGTTTTGAAAGAAAAGCAGGTTCCAAGTCTGTCAAGACCAAATCCCTAGGTTTCCACTGACAGTTACTCCATAATTTCCTGGCTGTCTGTTAAGGTCCCCAGTCTCTCTGGGCCTTACCACTCCTCTTCAGCTTGGGACCCCCATACGTACTGATTCTGGATTCTAGGACTACTTGCAGTTCCAGTCCAGGTTACTGTTGTGTTTTGGCACTTCTTTCACTGTAGAGCTATCTGTCAAACAGATTGGCCACAACCTTTAATGGACATGACAAAAAATTTAAATTCTGGATCTCATGATTTATTATTAACAATTTTTCTTGTTGAATATTTTTCATTTTCCACAGATTATAATGAATTGATTTGGAAATGCTAAAAATCTTGAATACAGCTCCACAAAAACAAAGGTTTTAGTTGCATCGTTTCTATCAGCCTTCTGAACTCACTGAATTAGGAGTATCATTATATTTTGGAACCCATTTGCAACCTTTCACTCCACCTGGAAAATCAAATTGTTTTAAAGATCTTTGCTACATTGTGTTGCTCTTTTGTTAAAATTGTGTTCTTGATTTTGGCAAAAAGTGTTAATCAGCACAAATACTTGTTTTTCTTGCTTAGGTGGTGCACCACACAGGACAAGCTATTCCAGATGGTTTGGCAGTTGATTGGATTGGCAAAAATCTATACTGGTGCGACAAAACAAAGCTGACTATTGAAGTCTCAAAACTTAATGGGCTTTATCAGACAGTCCTTGTGAACACAGGGCTGAAGACTCCTAAACATCTTGTGTTAGATCCTCGCACTGGGTATGAACATAACCATTTATGCTGCTGTTAAAGCTATCAAAATATTTTCGCAAAGATTGAGTTACTAATCCTGAAACAAATAAACCTGTGTATGTATATAAAGGTGTGAAATAATTCTAACATTTAATAAAAGAAATCTGCGAAGTTAGAACCACTACTTAAGGCTTTAGTGGCAGAGGATTGGTGTCAACATTTCAATCTCTCAGTGTTTGAGTTAACTTTGAGACTCAGCTATTGCGATGTGCAAACGAAAACATCGCTTGTGTTGTTTACTATACTCCTAAAGTTTGCATTTTGCATTGAATGTTCAACTTTCTGTAGGAATTATTATTTGTACTATTGTTCATATTATGGGAGGCAACCATCCAGTGGTATTATTGCTGGGCTGTTAATCTAGAGACCCAGGTAATATTCTGGGCACCTGGGTTCAAATCCCACCATGGAAGATGCTGGAATTTGGATTCAATAAAAATCTAGAATTAAGAGTCTCATGATGACCATTGTCGATTATCAGGGGAAAAAAAACTATCTGGCATCACTCCAGACAATGTGATTGACACTTAACTGCCTTCTGGCAATTAGAGACAGGCAATAAATGCTGGCCTAACCAGCGGCACCCACATCCTGAGGATGAATAAAATAGAGAAATATCATTGATGTAGCTTTGCAATAGCAATAAATCTATTTAAATCATTTATTTCACCTTTTGTTTTAAATTCAATGGCCTACTGAGGCCTGCAGCATTGCTTTTTTATTCTGGATCACCATGATATTTTTATCTTCAATTTTGTCACCTGTGGCAAATTACATAAAATATACTATAAGCATCTGTGGAAAAGGTGCCAGAATTAAAAAAGTTTTTATACACACAACAAAACAACCAAAAGAACTGCAGACACTGGAAATCTGAAACAAAAACAAAAATTGCTGGAAATGCTTAGCATATCTGGCAGCATCTGTGGAGAGAAATCAGATTCAACATATTGGGTGCGGTGACCCTTTTCAGAATAGGTTCGGTCCACAGATTATCCAGCAATTCTGTTTTTGTTAACATCTTGAACTTCATCACATCTTACATCACCAACACTTAAGTGCTGCCTCTGAAGCATAGTTTTTCTATAACACAGTGTTGCACAAGAACGCAACCACCACATTACAGAAGAACTGTCTGAAGGCAACATCTACAAAAAGAGGATACTGGGTTAACATTTGATAACTTATTTTTCTTTGTCATCGAGATTAGAATTGCATTGAATGACATAGGATTCAGACCATTGATTTGTGCCATTGTTTGAGCTTCCTTATTTGTCCTCCCCTCTTATCTGACCTCACTTTACAGGATATCATTCTGTTCTTTTTCTTTTCATGGGCTTATCTTACTTCCGTTTAAACACATCCTAATCATTCCAGTACGGTAGCAATTCCAAATTCTACCCACTGTCTGAGCAAACGTGATTCATTTAATGAAATTGCAAAGTTGCAAGAGTACCTGACATGCTGAGAGATTCCAGTATTTTCCATTCTTATGTTTGAATTGAGTTTTAATTTTTTTTAATAAACATTTTTGAATAGATATTTGTATTGGACTGACCATGGTGATTATCCACATATCGGCCGTGTAGGAATGGATGGAACTAATCAAAGCATTATCATAGACAGAAAAATCTCAAAGCCAAGTGGTCTCTGCCTGGATTATGTGAATAATAGGCTGTACTGGGCTGATAATGAGCAAGGTTCTATAGAGTTTGCTGACCTGGATGGATCCAATAGACATAGAGGTAGGTAAGGCTGTTTTTCTCTCCCCCATTTTGAATTATTTTGTTTTGTGCATATATTTTAATTCATCACACTTCATAATAAATAATGAGACATTAATGCTCTTCAAATTTGCTAATGATAAATTTGGTAAATTCTATTCAAACTAAATATTTCTATGTTTCTATGTTTCAAATAGAAATGTTTCTATTTGAATAACCTAGTGAAAAGAAAATATTTCTATCTATATGTAGAAAATTATCGATTGATTGTCTGAACCTTGTGCGATATTATAAAATGTCAGCATGTATAATAAAATAGTTTACTGATACTATGTAGGCAGTCTGCCAAGATATATTTCATTATTCAAGATTTGAGATTTTCTTGATCTCCATGTTACTTTCTTTGTGATTTTAAACAAGTTTGTATATTATAGTTCTTGTGCTCAATATATATGCATAATTAAAACTACGATAACGAGCGACTGTCCTCAATCATATTATGTTTGTGCCTGTCACCATTTTAAGAAGTATAGTTTGGGCCAACAATGTGACCTTTGGCCCAAGTAGGTGAGAGTCTCAACAGTTTTCAAAAGTTATTATCTGATGAAGTAACTTTGACCTGACAAAATGTTAACAGCAAGAAACGACATCTGGTGGCATTATCCCCAGAACACTGGGACTGAAGAAACATCAACCCTAAAGAAGTCTGAAACACTAATTTCACTTTTAAAAGTTAAATTGTAACCCTTGAGTTTTAACAAGAGCCATTGATTTCTCTCTCCCATCTAAGATCACCTCCACCTCCTACCACTTACCAGTAGTCGTTACTGCATTAGGATGAAAGTCAGGTCTAGTAAATTAAAATGAAACTCAGAAATAATAATGCCTGTCTTCAGAATGCTGTGATAAGTTTGAGATTTATATTATAATCATCAAACACAGGGCAGAACTTTCCTATTCATAGTTAAAATATGTTGATGAGTGAGTTTCATGGTGATCTGTCCACCAGGGCCAAGAGCAATTTTTTTTCAAGGAATCTTTCACTCTTCATTTCATTAATTTTGCAAATGGGCTTTTGAGCATATTTCTCAAGTATTCACGTATCTCGTGTGCTTACCACAGGTGAGACATTCTGTTGTACATGCCTCTGTGCCATATTTCAAACCAGGAATAACTCATCATACTGTGGTACTTGAGTCTATCTAACTGTCTCAGAAGAGACAGTTCCCATTTCATAGACAAAGACTTGGAGGTGTTTGTGGATGGGTGTTGCAGGGGAGATAAAGATTGTAACATCAGATAGTGCTGTATCCTAAATAAGGCAGGACATCCGGCAATGCAGAAAGAAGGTCAATGATCTTCCAATCTCCACAAGGATAAGTACCACCATCTTCTCTGTGCTTCCTCACACTTATAATGCCAGCTCTCACTCTAATTCTGCTATTGCAAAGAACCCATGCCAAAGCTCAAGGACTCCATCTCTCATTAGTACATGTATCATGTCCACTTAATGGCTCTCATCCACCTCATTCCCAAACCACTAATCCTTAATTAAATGTAGACACATAAGTAGGCCATTTTTTAGCCCATCATGTCTGCTCTGCCACTCAATGATATCATGGTTAATCTTGGTTGAAACTTTATTGCTGGAACAGCACAGCAGGTCAGGCAGCATCCAGGGAACAGGAGATTCGACGTTTCGGGCACAGGCCCTTCTTCAGGAATCTTCAGGCCCTTCATTCCTGAAGAAGGGCCTGTGCCCAAAACGTCGAATCTCCTGTTCCCTGGATGCTGCCTGACCTGCTGTGCTGTTCCAGTAATAAAGTTTCAACTTTGATCTCCAGCATCTGCAGACCTCACTTTCTCCTATCATGGTTAATCTGTTAATCTTGAACTCCACGTTCCTGCCTTTGGCCCATCATCCTTGCTTCCCTTCCTGATTAAAAATGTCTATCTCAGCTTCAAATATATTCAATCACCTAGCCTCTATAGTAATCTGTGATAAAAAAAATCATTGACTCACTATCCTCTGAGAGAAAAGTAATCCTGCTTGTCTGTTCTTGAAATGGACACTCCTTTATTCAGAATATGCCCTTTTGTCCTAAATATTTCCATAAAAGAAATCAACCTCTCAGCATCTATCCTGCCAATCCCTTTACAAATCTTACATGCTTTAATAAAGTCATCTTTCATTGTTCTAAATCTGATGAGTGCAGGCCCAATATACTCTATCTCTCCTTCGAAGAAAATCCTTCCATACTGGAATTGACCGAGAGACCCTTCTTTGGACTACTTTAATGCTAGTATATCTTTCTTTCAATAAGATGATCAAACTGTTCACAATACTCGAAGTGTGGTCTAAATAGTGACCTACATAGTTTTAGGAAGACTTCTTTCTTTTTACATTCAATTTTTTAAAAATGAAGACAAACAGCCCATTTGTCTTTGTTATAACCTGTTGATTATGTACTCTAGCTTTTTGTGATTAATACACGAAAAACCACCATCCCTTGTGCTGTAGCTTTCTGCAGTCTTTCTTCATTTAAGTAATATTTAGACCTCTTCCTGCCAAAAGACATAAACCCATAGTGTTTCACATTATATTCCATCCTGCTAAGTTTTTCACACTCACTTCACCTGTCTTTTATCCCTCTGTAGGTTCTGTGTCATCCTCACCACGTGCTCCCACCAATCTTTGTGACATTCACAACCTCTGCCAAAGTGCTTTCACTTCCCTCATCCAAGTAATAAATATGTACTGTAAATAATTGTGGCCCCACACTGATCCCTGTTGCACTCTACTAGTTACAGATTGCCACTCTGAACATGCCTGTCTTATCTGAATTCTGTTTTCTGTTAGTTAGCCCATCCTCTATTCAAGCTATTATGTGACCCCCAACACTCTGGGTGATTGTCTCATTAAGTAGCCTAACGAGCAGCACTTTAACATTTAAATCTTTTACATAAACTGTTTCACATTCATCTATCTTGCTTGTTACCTTCTCAAAAGAATTCTCTAAAAGTTTGTCAGGCATGAGTTCCCTTCATGGCGCCATGCTGACTCTCTTTGGTTCAATTACGTATTTTTTTAAGTGTGCTACTTTTACATCCTTTTTTAAAGCTTTACTTGGAATAGTGATGTGATGAAGTTCAGGAAATTATATCAATAAAAAGAGAGTTAAAAGAAGCGGTATGTTGGATTTTGATTGTCTTTTGAAAAGGGAGAAGAAACAAGAACAAACACTGAATTATTCATAAAAAGTAAAGAAAAGCATATTTAAGATTTGATTATTTTCCAAGAAAATGCCATTTGAGATGACTCACCCTATTTTGCGCATTGGGCACTTGCCACTGCAGCCAAACTGCAGATTTGCCATTTTGGGAGTTACAGAAACAAACCCATTCTGTCCAACTCCACAGTCTCATGGAATTCACTAGATATTGTCGACTATTTCAACATAGTTCTGCCAAAGATGTCCTAACAATAACCACATATTTGGGTGTGGAATAAAGGACGAAATATGAGACTGGTCAGAAAGGTCTCGGAATAATCATGAGAATTTTAATCTACATTCCAACTGGTAAAGTCAGATGGGCAAAGGTAGTGTAGATTAAGAGCTCATAGTAAGTTTTCCAGACAATTTCTGAGAACAGAAATCAGCCTGCACTGGACTTGCTATCCTATAAAAAAATAATATTTATTAATTAATGACCTCATAATGAAGCAGTTCCTAGTAGTAGCAACCTCAGTATGATTGCATTTTATGTTCAGATTGAGGGAGGGAGGACTGGGTCTGCGTCTAATTTTTGAACATTTAAATAAGAGTAATTATGAGAACATGAAATAGAGCTGGTTAAAGTCAGTTGGCAAATTAAGTTAAGGACAGGCAGATGAAGACAGAACAAAGAAGGTTCAATAAGTTCCCTATTGAGAACAAATGGAAAAGCTAATTTAGAAGTTTAAAGGTGATTTAATTAAAACATAACATTCAGACAGGTTGAGACAAGGTAGATGTGGAGAAATGTTTCCTGTTATGAGAGAATCTAGAACCAGAAGTGATTGTTTAAAAATCAGGGGTCACCAATTTAAAACAGAGATTAGGGACACTTATTTTTCTCTCAGAGGTTCATGAGTCTTTGAAACTGTTTTCCTGAAAAGATGATGGAAGCAGAGTTTTTGAGGATTGTTTTAAGACCCATAAATAGATTCTTGTAAAATAGATTCTCCGGTGGGCAAGAATGTGAGTTTGAAGTTACAATCCAATCAATGTGATCTTATTGAATAGCCTACTTCTGCTTCTGGTTTATATATTGCTACATTTGTAAGACCATATATTGTTGCTAATTGAACATGCCTTTGGATTTTTAAAATTGAATCTTCTCTTTGCTAGATGTCAATCTGGTCAAAACAAATTATAAGGAAAAGAACAAAAACAAATACTGAATTATTCATGAAACTAAAGAAAAGCACATTCAAAATTTGATTTGATTTGTTATTGTCACATGTGCTGCTGCCCCACAGCGACACGGAACTGGGCGACTGTGCGGTGTTTGTATGTTCTCCCCATGTCTCCATGGGTGTGCTCGGGGTGATCCAGTTACTCCTCACAGTCCAAAGATGTGCAGGTTAGGTGGATTGGCAATGCTAAATTGCCCATAGTATCCAGGATTGTGTAGGTTTGGTGGATTAATGATCGGAAATGCAGGGCTATTGGGTGAGGGTAAGTAGAGTAGGTATGGGTGGGATGTTCTTCGGAGGGTTGGAGTGGGCATGATAGACTGAATGGCCTGTTTCCACACTGTAGGCATTCTATGATTCTATGATGTACCTACGTACAGTGAAAAGTTTTGTTTACTGTGCAGTACAGGCAGATCATGCCATACAAAGTGCATTAGAGTAAGAGAACAGATTGAAGAATACAATGTTATGCAGAGAAGGTGTACAAAGAGTGAGATCAATATTAAATTTAAAATGGACAGGCCCAGTCAGAAAAAGAAGCTGTGCTTTTCCAGCAACACACTCTCAACTCTGATGTCCAGCATGTGCAGTCTTCACTTTCTGCTAGGCCCAGTCAGAAGTCTAATTATGGCAAGGAAGAAGCTGTTCTTGAATCTGTTGGTTCATATCTTTAAACTTTTTTAATCTTCTATCTGACAAAAGAGGTTGGAAGAGGTGCAAAAGATTCTGATCAGGTTTAAAAAAATGCTTATAGTTCTGAAGAAGTGGATACACAGAAAAATACAATATTAGTCTCTCAAATGATTAATCAATTGCATTTTTGTAAAATGTTAGGATTTTGTCCAGACCAGTTTTTTCTCTTGCTTTTTACTGCTTATAAGTATCATTCACT
Organism: Chiloscyllium plagiosum; assembly: GCF_004010195.1. Lineage (NCBI taxonomy): Eukaryota > Metazoa > Chordata > Chondrichthyes > Orectolobiformes > Hemiscylliidae > Chiloscyllium > Chiloscyllium plagiosum. The sequence goes on along the minus strand of NC_057716.1, from coordinate 77,816,619 downwards.
TGTGGAGGATAACAGAAATATTTTCTGTGAAGACAACAGTTTTGCACATACACATAACATTCTCTGTGGAAAAAGGTAGAGTGCAACACCATTTGCATGTATTTATTCCAACTCATAAATGCTAGCAAGGTCAGATTATGTTCTATGTTCTCCAGCTGTATGTTATAAAAATGACTTATGATTTTGGGCCAACATTTGGTACTAGAATTAAAATAGAACATAGAACACTACAGCGCAGTATAGGCCCTTCAGCCCTCGATGTTGCGCCAACCCGTGAAACCAATCTGTAGCCTTTCTAACCTACACTATTCCATTCTCATCCATATGCCTATCCAATGACCATTTAAATGTCCTTAAAGTTGTCGAGTCTACTACTGTTGCAAGCAGTACATTCCAGTCCCTACTACTCTTTGAGTAAAGACACTACCTCTAACATCTGTCCTATATCTATCACCCCTCAGTTTAAAGCTATGTCCTCTCATGCAAGCCATTGCCATCTAAGGAAAAAGGCTTTCACTGACCAGCCTATCTAACCCTTTAATTTCCTCATATGTCTCAATGAAGTCAGCTCTCAACTTTCATCTCTCTAACAGAAATAGCCTCAATCTCTCAGCCTTTCCTCATAAGATCTTCTCTCCATATCAGGCAACATCCTAGTAAATCTCCTCTGAATTCTTTCCAACGCTTCCACATCCTTCTTATAATGTGGTGACCAGAACTGTATGCAATACTCCAAGTGTGGCTGCACCAGAGTTTTGTACAGCTGCAACATGACCTCATGGTTCCAAAACTCAATCCCTCAACCAATAAAAGTGAACACAACGTATCCCTTCTTAACAGCCCATCAACCTGGGTAGTAACATTCAAGGATCGATGTACATGGATACCGAGATCTCTCTGCTCATCTACACTACCAAGAATCTTACCAGTAGCCCAGTACTCTGCATTCTGGTAACTCCTCCCAAAGTAAATCACCTCACAGTTTTGCACATTAAACTCCATTTGCCACGTCTCAGCCCAGTTCTGCACCTTATCTATGTCCCTCTGTAACCTACAACATACTTCATCATTATCCACAACCCTACCGATCTTAGTGTCATACGCAAATTTACTAACCCATCCTTCTATGCCATCATCCAGGTCATTTATAAAAATGACAAACAACAGTGGACCCAAAACAGATCCTTCCAGTAAAAGACTAGTAACTGAACTCCAGGATGAACATTGCCCATCAGTCACCATTATCTGTCTTCTTTCAGCTAGCCTATTTCTGATCCAAACCGCTAAATTACCTTTAATCCCATGCCTCCGTATTTTGTGCAGTAGCCTACCGTGGGGAACGTAATCAAATGCTTTACTGAAATCCATATACACCACATCAAATGCTAAAACCCTCATCTACCTGTTTGGTCACTTCCTCAAAGAACTCAATTAGGTTTGTGAGGCACGACCTCCCCTTACAAAACTGTGTTGACTATCCCTAATCAACTTATTCCTCTCCTAGATGATTATAAATTCTATCTCTTATAACTTTTCCCAACACTTTGCCCACAACCAAAATAAGGCTCACAGGTCTATAATTTCCAGGGTTGTCTCCACTCTTGCCTAATCACATTATAATTGCCTTTCCCCCAGCTATAGCTTTTGCCCTGCGGTTTTGACTTATCCCTTTCCATCACTAAAGTAACCATAACCGAATTGTGGTCACTATCACCAAAGTGATCACCTGCCTCCAACTCTAACTCGTGGCCACATTCATTACCCAGTACCAAATCTAATGTGGCCTCACCCTTTGTTAGCCTGTCTACATGCTGTATCAGGAATTCCTTCCACATACATTGGTCAAAAACTGACCCATCTAAAGTACTCGAACTGAAGCATTTCCACTCAATATTTGGAAAGTTAAAGACTCCATAAAAATTACCCTGTCATCTCACTCCTATCGAGGATCATCTTTCCTATCCTATCCTCCACATCTCTGGAACTATTCGGAGGCCTATAGAAAACTCCCAACAGGGTAACCTCTCCTTTCCTGTTTCTAACCTCAGCCCAAACTACCTCAGTAGATGAGTCCTCAAACGTCCTTTCTGCAACTGTAATACTGTCCTTGATTAACAATGCCACACTAGCCCCCATGCACCCCCCTTTTACCATCTTCTCTGTTCTTACTGAAACATCTAAATCCCAGAACCTGCAACAACCATTCCTGTCCCTACTCTATCCATGTCTCCAAAATGGCTACAACACAAAGTCCCAGGTACTGACCCATGCTGCAAAGTTCATCCATCTTATTCTGGATCTTCCTGGCGTTGAAGTAGACACATTTCAAACCAACTTCTTGCTTGCTGGTGCCTTCTTGCGACCTTGAAACCTTAGTTCTGACTTTACTACTTTAAACCTCCTACATACTTGAACTACAATTTTGGTTCCCACCCCCCTGCTGAATTATTTTAAACCCATCCGAAGAGCATAAGCAAATTTCCCCCCAGGATACTGGTACCCCTCTGCTTCAGGTGAAGAGCGTCCTGTTTGTAGAGGTCCCACCTACTCCAGAAAGAGCCCTAATTATTCAGGAATCCAAAACCCTCCCTCCTACACCATCCCTGTAGCCACATGTTCAACTCCTCTCTCTCTCTATTCCTCGCCTTGCTAGCACGGTGGATGGGCAACAAACAAAAGATAACAACTCTGTTTGTTCTAGCTCTAAGCTTCCACCCCAGCTCCCTGAATTTCTGCCTTAAATCCCTACCTCTCATCCTAGCTATATCGAGACATCATGAACCCTGGTACTTGGGAGGCAACACACCAACTGTGAGTGTCTCTCGTTCCCACAGAACCTCCTGTCCTTCTTCCTAACTATGGAATCCCCAATGACTAATGCTCTGTTCCTCTTCCACCTTCCCTTCTGAACAGCAAGGACAGACTCTTTGCCAGAGACATGTGCCCCATTGCTTACCCCTGGTATGTCCTCCACCTCCCCCCCCAAACAGTATCCAAAATAGTATACTTGTTGTTAAGGGGAACAGCCACAGGGGATCCCTGCACTGCCTGCTAGTTCCCTTTCTGTTCCCTGGTAGTAACCCATCTACCTTCTTCTTGCACCAAGGAGTGACTACCTCCCTGTAACTCCTCTTAATAACCCCCTCCTCCTCCTGAATGATCCAAAGTTCATCCAGCTCCAGCTCCAGTTCCCTAATGTGGTTTTCGAGGAGGTGCACTTCCCGCAGACTCAGTCAACAAAGACACTGGTCATGACCCTTACCTCCCACATTCTGCAGGAGGAATATCCAATTGCCCTAACCTCTATTCCCACTATTCTAACTTCTAAATGTCTGATTTAAAGGCATGCTCAAGGCTTTCTTCCTTGACATTACTACTTGGAATTAAAATTCATTCCGAGATCAGTGATTGATTGCTGCACCATGTTCTGTTTGAAACTAAGATGATTCCATGAATTCTCTGTCCTCATCATTAAGAGATTGTCAAAATGTTGACCACAAAGGTTCTGAAAGTCGAAAAAGATTTTTAAAAAACTGTCTAGCCAGGCTCATGTTAAGTCGCTGCCTCAAGATTATCCAAGAGGCAAGACAACTTAAGTGTTAGAATTCTATTGTCGATCAATCTTCTAATTGATAATCAGGCCTGTTTAGGCTCAATAGAACAAATCTGTACTGAGTTTATTGACACCTGGAAAATGTCAGTGATTGGTAACAGTGAAAGGTTATTCAAAATAGATCAAAAAAGACAAGGGAAAGAAATTATTAATGTAATCCCTTCAGCAGTTGTTTTCCTTTAGTCGATTTCTTCATGGGGAAGGGCATTTTTGACAAGGCCAACATTTGTTGTCCATTGCAAATTCCCCTTAGACTGAGGGGCTTATCAGGCCATTTCAAAGAACAACATAAGAGTCAACCATAAGTCTGAACTCACATGTAGACAAGACAAATAAGGACAGCAACTCTCCTTCCGAAAGGATATTAGTGAACCAGATGGGTTTTCCAAGAATTGATGATGATTTCATGACTTCATTCCTGAAATTAGCCGTATTTTTTCCAGGCTGTCATATTAACTGAATTTAAATTTCGTCAGTTGCTATGGTGCAATGCTATGTCTTGGTAATGGGTGCTGGCAGGCCTGCAGGGGCCCATGAGGTGGCAGGGGTGGTGGTTATAATGCATACTGCAGTGACATAAGTTCAGGGATTTGTGTGAGGAGTGTTTGCCTACCTTAGAGAGACAAGAGGAAAGTCAGAGGATGGATTTTGAATTGTGGACAGGTAGGATGAAAGTGTGGTATTATTTGGTCTGGGAATGTCCCTGATGGTAATTAAGCACCCAAAAAAAAAATCCTCCCTCTTCCTACCTCCCCCTTCTAAAACCATTTTAAAGATAGATTGTTCATTGCAGTGTGGCACCCTCAGAAGAGAGAAAAATAAAAGAATATAAAATTATGATTTCATATTGAGTAATTTCAAAACACTCTCTCATGAGCAGGCATATTCATTTTCTATCAGGTGTTGGACCAAGTGAAACCACAAGCTAACAGAGGCTTGCTTTGTTCTGTGTTCTTTCAAATGGTAATGAAGAACCCGAGGGAGCCAGTATATTATTGCAGCAACTATTCATAAAAAATTATGTTCCAGTTGTATCTGATGGTTCATGCAATATTTAATGTCGAGGCTGGCATTCTTCCAATATAGTGCGCTAATATATCCATATCCTATTGCAGTCCAGAACCAAGATATTCCACATGTTCTAGCGGTGACGTTATTTGAAGACTACATTTACTGGACAGATTGGAAAACTAAGTCGGTCAGCCGTGCTCATAAAACCACAGGTTTAAACAAGATGTCACTAATCAGCTCCTGGCATCAGATAATGGATATCCATGTGTATCATCCTCACAGACAACCAGATGGTAATTCTTCACAACCTGCTATATGCTTTCCAAATTTAATGTATAAATCATTTGTGTAATTGGATGATTTATTTAATTATGGGTAAGAAGTCATTTTACTTTGTCTCTTTAAGGAAAAAAATTAAGTTGGATAAAGGAAGTATTATATCATGCATAAAAATGAAAACTATAGGTGACTGAAGTCAGCTCAAATTGTATGAATTGATGTACAGAGAATATGCACTGACACTTACCTTGCTGAATGAACAGGAGTTTTGTAAAGTTAGCATAAGTGCCTTGAAGACAACTTTGCAAGTAAAAATGAAACCCTTGATTTTGTCTAACTTCATGTGGATTTGCTAGTAAGGCCTTTGAATCTTCTGTTTCAAAACTGTAGATGTGTGCATTTGGTATTCACCTACATTCAGCAACAACTACCTGTTATCCAGGAACTCATTTGTCTTTGCTAAGATATGTCAGGATTTCACGAGGTGGTTGACATTCATTTACAATCCACAGAAAGGATTTCAAACTCAAAGAGTTGCAAGTCATAAATTCTGAGTCATCCCTTCTTATTATTACAACTGCTTCTAACTGCACACAGCTAGTTATTAAGCCTTTAAATGGACAAAAAATGCAACGATAAGACATAGGATTAAACTGAGGCCATTTAGCCCTGCAAATCTGTTCCAGTATTCAATGAAATCATGACTGACATGATAACCCTGAACTCCACTTTCCTTCCTTTTTCCCAACAACCCTGGATTTCCTTTTTGATTAAAAATCTGTCTGTCTCAACCCAGTGTGCCTTGTGTAGGCTCCTGTGAATATATAATCTGATATTTATTCAGATTTACATGAGAGGAAATACTTTAATTCTGCAGGTTGCTGAAGTACTAGAGGATTTTAAGATAGACTCTATTCGATTAGTGTTAAGGAATACAAACATAAAATATAACATTGATGGATGTCTTCTGTAAATGGCTAGAGAGAAAGAGATAGGAGTACACATCTGTTGGTAAATGTGACGATGCTGTCACTTTAAAAAGGTTATTTTGTCCTTGTTTTTTATTCAAGAGAGATCGTAAAGGCAGAGGTGCCAAAATGTCTGGGCAAAAGCTTAGTTTAACAATGGCAGGGGAGTGGTCAGTTCTCCCATTTCAGGTTTTTTTCTAGTTTGGTTTAGCAGTAACAAACAGAAGCTGCTGCATTGGAGAAAAGTTCAAAGCTTCAGCAGATGGTTCCTGACTGGCATTCTCCCTGAAATCTCTCCTGCCTGTATGGAGAGTGTGTTTTGCCAAGGAGTGTGTTAATGGGATGTTACAGGAATGGGACAGCTCCTTTGTTAAGTTGCGGTATCGAGTCGGTTGGGTTTTCAAATCTCCTAAATTCTGTTTTCTTTTGTTCGTGTTTCAACTGTAGTATTTAAATAAATTCTGTTTTGCTTCAAGCCAAGTGCTTTGACCAGCTGCATCACACGTGAAATATCCACTCCACATCTGCTTTTAAAATTAGAAAACGTTAGGGTCTAGGCTATCTTCTTGGAATGTTTTGAGGGGGTCAATTTCAGACAGATAAAGAAATAGTAAGAGCAATGTAATGAAACTTCAAGTCCCTGACAAAGATAACAAAAAATGTAAAGGGCAATGACAGTCAAGAGCTCCTAAAATGTGCGCAGGCTTTTGAGTGTCCTATTTTTAATTGTTCTAGTGGTACCTGTGTGGTCAGCTGCTGAAGTCTTACCCTGTGACTTCCCTCCTTAAAACTCTGCATCTTTCTACCTCTTTTAAGAAGTTCCTTAAATACTACTTCTGATCTACGTTTGGCTCATCTGCATTTATATATCCGTGATTCAATGTCAAATTTTGCACCATAACTTTCCCTCATTGGAACATCTTAACATATTAAAAATACGATGCAAATACAGACTGTTGTTCATGATCAGTATATTTCTAGTCCAATGAGGAACAAAGACAATCTTATAATTACAGGTCCCATTGAAGATAAACCTGAATGGTTTCAGTGATTCTGACTGGAGTTTATTCTAAATAGCTCAGATTTTCTCCAGAAGAGCATTGGCTTCTGGAGAGGGAGGGATCCAAAAGGGAAAGGTGGAAACCAAAATGTACACTGAAGTATTTTGACAATAAAATGTAAATAACAGAACATTTTCTTCTGCCTGATTTGATACATGAATATTGATGTATTAAACTAAGAAAACAGTTCTAAGAGGTGGGCGGCACGGTGGCACAGTGGTTCAATTCCTGCCTCAGGCGACTGACTGTGTGGAGTTTGCACGTTCTCCCCGTGTCTGCGTGGGTTTCCTCCGGGTGCTCCGGTTTCCTCCCACAGTCCAAAGATGTGCAGGGTCAGGTGAATTGGCCATACTAAATTGCCCGTAGTGTTAGGTAAGGAGTATTGGTGGGTTTCGCTTCGGCGGGTCGGTGTGGACTTGTTGGGCCGAAGGGCCTGTTTCCACACTGTAATCTAAGCTAATCTAGTTCTGAGAAATGAAGTCAGGTAAGTGGAGAACATCTGGATAATCACAATCATAATAACATTAGATTTGAAGTAGCTGTGGAAAAGGGCATAAGATGATCAAAAATGAAAATCAACAACAGGAAGGCTTCCAATATCAATTATTTGGGAGGAAAACTATCATAGTGGACTGGAACCAAAAAAATGTTAAAAAAGCAATAAATGGACCTTCATTGTGTTGATTGTTCAGATACAAACCAAAAATATTGCCCCAAAGAGTATATCTTAACCAAATGCCTGCGATGACAATGGAAATACATGTTAAAATAACCTAACAAAAGGAGACTTATTGCAATTGTCAGGTATAAAATATAATTGAACACCAGACCGTCTGCAAAATGTTGGGAAAAATTTAATAATAAAAAAGAGCACATGAGAAAAGAATAACAGGTAAAATAAAAGTAAACTTAAAAATCTGTTGTAAACATACACAATAGAAAATTATTTTTCAAATACAGTTAGATTCAATTCAGGTCAAAGGGGGATTTTATTTCTTCTGGAAGCAAAGGGCATTTCATGCACTGAATGAGTATCTCTTCAAAAGGTAAGGATCAGCCAATGATGCTGCAAAGAAGGAAGGAGTAGGTATACTGGATTTACCTTCCTAAAAAAACATGGAAAGAAAGTGTAAGTAAGTCAGCATCAATCAAAATTAACAAGCTGACTAAATCAGATGGGATGCTTCTAAAGTTGCTGAGTGAACCAAGTGCACAGCATAGGTTCTGACCCCAGTCTTTCTTTCAGTACTCTTGAATAAACAAGATATGTCAGGACCATGGATGATTGCTGATACTGTATTATATTCCTATTCTAAAACAGGAAGATAAACCTGATAACTAAAGGCCAGCATATTGGGAAAACTGTTAGCAGCAATTGTCAAGGACAAACAGTCCATGCTTCTCCAAATAAGAATTATTAAGGCACAGCTATTTCAGGATTTATTTGTTTTTTGAAAAAAGAGTCATGTCTGACTAACATGATTAAACTGTTTGGATGAAATATTGAACAGATTGATGAAAATGATGACATAAGTATTGTCTGTATGGACTTTCAAAAGATGGAAGAGACAGGAAAATAGGAACACATGAATTAAAAAGATGGTTGTTATGTATGAATGGCATCAAATACATGATGGGAAGGAGAGAGCAGTGGTGAGTGAAGACATTTCTGACTCAAAACAATTATGCAGTGAAGTCCTTCAGGAATCAGTATGAGCATCCTAGCTTTTCTTATATGTAAATGACTTGGTTTCAGATACTGGAAGTACAGTTTCAAAATATATGAGTAAATAGTGAAGAATATAGTACAGGCTTCAAAAAGAAATTGGTGAAATTGGTAAACACATGACAGGTATGAGGGATGCACATTAACAGAGCCAACATGATGGAGTAGTATAATCTGAATATCTTGTTGTTAGTGTTCAGTTTGGCTAGATAATACTGGATTTTAGGTGCTACAACTACAATTAGTGATCCATAATTGGGCCTGTGGCACGTAATCTTTCTTTTGACCTGAAACACACCAAACGCACCTGAGCATGGAGTTAACCTCAGCTGGAAGCATCCAGAGCAGGCACATTACTGATTTAAGAGTCATACCCTAATCTGCGCCCTTTCTTAACCTTGCAAAACTAAACATGCATTATGCAGCAGAAAGAAACTCACCTCATTCTCACCCCAGGCAATGCAAGATAATTGTCACCTGTTTAGCTAATAGTTTCCATTTGATTTCTCTAACTGTTGTTAAATTCCTCAATGCTTTTTGATCTTTCAATAAAGGTTTTAATTTCAAAGTACTTTTTATTGACTTTAGGGTTCTGCACAACTCACTTGCTCCTAGCAATAGGGCCCATTAGTGTGCTATCCTCCTCCATCAAGGGTGATTGGGCGAGGTCAAACTACAAGAAAAGGGAGAAGGAGAAGCTGTTCACAAGAAGCCATTTCCACTCAAGAGTTTAGGGAACAATACTTCATTCCTGAAGCTCGGCTTGGAGCAGATGTCTCAAATTTTGGCTGTCACTAAGGGACTTAACATTGAAATCTCTCAGCTGCTGAACAAATTTCATCCACAGAGCAAGACAAGAACAGTATTGTCAGTGGCTGTGAAGGTGACTGTAGCAACTAAGCATTTTGATATCTACACCCATCAGCCTTCTCCTTCTAAAAACCAAAATAAAACTGCAAATACTGTAAATCAGAAACAAAAAAAGAAATTGCTGGAAAAACTCAGCAGCTCAGGCGGCATCTGTGAATAGAAATCAGAGTTAATGCTTCGGGTTAAGTAATCCACAGCGCTGAGGAAGGGTCACTTGACTGAAAATGTTAACTTGGATTTCTCTCCACAGATGCCACCAGAACTGCTGAGTTTTTCCAACAGTTGCTGTTTTTGTAGTCTGCTCCTTTTGTTGTTCAATAAAAGTTTGCTGAGTCATCCACACCTGAACTTATATGAACCACCCCTCTATGGCGAGTGTCCTCGTCCCACTGTCTCAACATATGCAGATTCTGCCACTGTACTATGCTTCAAGTTACATATAATGACAGTATTAACCAAAAACAGTAAGTTCAAATTTGCGTCTTCTTCATCACTCACTTCTTGCTGCTCCTCCACTGCCTAAACAAGTTGCACTTTTTGGTTACATAAAAGGAAAAAGACACAAAGGTAGGTTATGACGAGAAGCAGGGAAAAAGAGGTGCAAGCTTACACTATCTACAACTTTCTTTGGGGTGTGAAGAGGAAAGGTTTGAGGAGACTATTATCTCGAGTAGTTTCTGCTCCATCACTAGTCTTGGCCTCAGAAATGGCTCAGAAATTATAATGGTATCTTTTGATGATGATAATCACTGTGTCCTCCACATTAATTAGAATATGCAGGCACACCGCTAACTCTAGTTTGTTCTTGCTATAATATAATTTCATTATTATTTGTAAGCTTTACCTATGGTTCTACTTTCTAATATTATGAATTTTGGACCTTCAAAGTTTTCCAGTTTAAGTGTTTGCACAAAACTTGATTTCACTGTCCATCAGATTAAAAGCTCAAATGATTTCTATTTATCTTTGTCTCAGTGCCTGGTCACCCATGCAAAGTCGATAATGGAGGTTGCAGCAACCTATGTTTGCTGTCGCCTGGAGGAAAACACAAATGTGCCTGCCCCACAAACTTCTACCTGGCTGCTGATGGCAGGACTTGTCTTTCCAACTGTACCGCAAGCCAGGTATTGTATTTAAACATATGTCATGTAAATACATTGAATTCACTGTGCAATTAGTTTATTTTCTGTAACTACCCTGTAAGTCACTTTAAAAATCCTGCACACAGAAAGAGCGATCGATAATAGAACAGTGCCCATTTACTGACCACTTTAAACATTTTGAGACGGATCTTTTGAGGAGTGTCTAATTGCAAGTTTGCACTTATTTGTTTTTTTTAACATCTTAGGGAAAACTTTCCTGTATTTCTGGCAGGAGAATCTGATCATGATTTGGAGATGCTGGTGTTGGACTGGGGTGTACAAAGTTAAAAATCACTCAACACCAGGTTATAGTCCAACAGGTTTATTTGGAAGCACTAGCTTTCAGAGCACTGCTCCTTCATCAGGTGGTTGTGAGTATAAATTCTGTGTATTACGATCTTATACTCCACAGCCACCTGACAAAGGAGCAGTGCTCCGGAAGCTATTGCTTCCAAATAAACCTGGTGAACTATAACCTGGTGTTGTGTGATTTTTAAATCTGATCGTGGGTCCTGCACCAATACAAAGTGTACTTTAAATGTGTCATTGCATTATAGGTTAGCTGTGGGCAGGCAAAACACTCCCAGTTTTTCATTTTAGTGGTTGCAGTGTTCTGTGATTTATTGGCCCAGCAGGACAGACAAGTATTTTACAGCTCCTGTGAAAGTGAGTAAGGTAAATATGAGGTTGGGGTGCCAGGTAAGTAAAGTACCAGCAAGACAGGGAAGTAAGGTATCAAGAGGGTGAGCTGCCTTTTGAGCTGAGTGCCAGAGAGCCAAGTTGAAGAAGTGCTAGAGTGCAAATGGGAAAGATGGCAGGTAAGTGACGAAAAAGTTTGAGTTGGTAAGGGTGAACTGGAGCTCTGTGGTCTAGCAGGGAGGGAGGCATTATGTCCCACGGGGAAGAGGCTGTCAGGTCCTATGGAAAGAGGGGATGTCGAGTCCTGAGGAGGTTGAGTTCTTGGGTCCTAGAGGGGAGAGATCACCAGGTACTGGAGGGAGATGGAGCTGTTGGGTCTGGGGGCAGAAGGGAGTGGTGGCTCTTGAGTAGAAGCTCCCAGAGTACTATTGGAGTAGAAACACAGAAACAAATAAGCAATAGGAGGCTATGTGGCCCTTTGAGCCTGTTCCTCTATTCATTATAATCGCAACTCAATAGCCTAATCCAGCTTTCTCCCCATGACCTTTCGTTCCATTTGCCCCAAGTGCTATATCTTGAATACATTCAATATGTATGGCCTGTTGTGATCTGGACACTAATCCCTATGGGAGAGATGCTCTGTCATGTCCAGGAGCTCTTGTGCGCGGTGGGGGTGGGTGGGGGGGGGGGGGTGTTTCAGATCAAAGTCCAGGTGGTATAAGGAATTGGGAAAGTGCAGTTGAGATTGTCTGTGGCAAGTCAGGGTTTGGTGGTGGGGTGGAGGTGTCAGTTCTTTGGTTACCCAAGAGTTAGCAGTTTTATTTTAATCATCTAAATTTCTCTTGGCATTTTTTTTTATGAAACTGCAGTGGAACCCTCTGAATCTTTCAACTGAAATGAAGGGTTCCAAACAGAAGAATTACTCATTGTAGTCTTCAGATTCCCTGGTAATTCCCTTGAATTCTGCTACATGGAGATTCCACAGAGTCCCCATGAGCAACTCCATCTAAGCTGCTGAAATGTCTATTCATCCATCAGAAAATTTAGGCTGTTCATTTTGGGTTTTAAAAAAAATATTTTTTGATTGACACACTACGCATGTTACAATAATGATAATCTATCTCACTGCAAAGATCAACCTACAGTCAAAAATGTTGGCATTGGTACTGATTTAGTAAATAGACCATCTAAAAGTTCTCCAATGTTAGCAATTTCATTTGTATTTGCAAGTTACTTTTCCATTGACATTCAGGCATCTTCTGTAGATCTGGCATCATCTGTAAAGAGAGAAACAGGAAGTAAGGAGTCTGTGAATTTCACCAGAATCTGTTGACTTGCACTGTTTCTGTCTTCAAGATGCTGCCAGGCCTGTTCAAGATTTCCAGCAATTTTCTTTACATTTCAGATCTCCAGCATTGTCAGCATTTTTCTCTTGTATCCCTTGTCATTATTTGTTCAATCTTATTTGGTTGGGTAACACTGAAACCTCCATCCTGTGTGTTGCTTCCTTCTCCCAGGTTGTTGAATGGCCCAGATAAATGTGATAGCTCCTGTTATGTTTTCCCCCTCAGTGTTGCTCAGCTTGCAGAATGGGTTTTCTTGGACCTCCTGAGAAAAAAGCCCTCTGGTTTTTAGTGAATTGAGCCATAAGTATTGATCTGAGCTCTCTTAAGTGCTTTATTATTGTCTTTTCTTTAATTTACCGTATCTGTTTCTCTTTGTTTTGAACCCTCAGGTTTACGTTTCACTGAGGCTATAACTTTAGAACTCAGATAATTTAAATAATCTGACAAAATTGCCCATGTTGTGAAAATCATTCATTCTTTTGTGTTTGGAAGATCTTTTATATTCGAGTTAATTACTTTCCATCACACTCAAACATCAGATTAGATCTCACCTTGTATTCTTTCAACTTATAGCTAAATGCGCAACTTAATTTTACAACATACTACAACTTTCACAATTTTACCTCGAGCCCATATGGAACCACACTACCATTAATTCTCTTTTTGTAATAAAGAGAGACAAGACAAATTAAATCATTCTAGAAGAAAACATTTCCGAGCAAAGGGCTTCCATCACATTCTCTCAGTTACGACTTAACAGTTTAAACTGTTTTGTGTTGATCCTCCACTTCAATTCAATGGTATGTTAGGTCACCTTCAGAATAAGTGGTCTACATCTTCTTCCTTTATGGAATGCAGTCCCATTTACAAATAGAATGTGTTGGATACAGTAGAAAGCTATACATTCAGTTTGCCTTCTACAATTCTGATAGTTGCATGATGCAATGATAATACGGTTATCATTGCAATCAACCTCTAGTCTAAGATGGAACCAAGTACCAAAACGATGGCAAACATTGGAATGTTGGACCCTGAGCATACTACAAATAATCTTCTTTTTGCATATAAAATTAACTGGCTGAAAACTGGCTGATATTACATAACTCTTCAATTGAGTCCAAATTCAGTACATGAAAGTTGAACACCATACCAATTTTTTCACGATTTGCATTAATGGACAATTGTTCCACGTTGTGCTGAAGGTGACTATGGAAGCTTGTTATGATTTCCCTGCTAAACTTTATTCGCATTTCTTTTGAGTAAGTTGGGCCTGTAAATATTGGATTTAGAATAATGAGAGGAGACTCTATTGAAACAAAAAAGATTATTATGGGACTTGGCAGGGTAAATACTGAGGGTTGGTTCCCCTTCTGAGAGAGATTAGGATTAGCAGTCAAAATCTCAAAGTAAGGGGTCTTCTATTTAAAACAAAGAGGGAGTAATTTCTTTCCTAGGAGGATAGTGAATCTGGAGAATTCCTTGTTGTACAGGAATGCAGAGGTTATGTCATTAGGTATATTCAGAGTTGAGGTAGATATGTTAATTCATAAGTGTCAAGATTAGAGTAGTGCTGGAAAAGCACAGCAGGTCAGGCAGCATCTGAGGAGCAGGAAAATCGATATTTTGGGCAAAAGCCTTTCATCAGGAATTCAATCAGTCTAAAGCAGGAAAGTGGCATTGAAGATTATCAGTTCAGCCATGATCTAATTGAATGGTGAAGCAGACTCAATGGGCCAAATGGCCTACTTCTGCTCTTACATCTTATGATGTTCAGTTCCATTTGCAACTCCTTAGATTATTAGACTGTCTGTGTATTAACTAAGACATACATAGCATTCAGGTTTGGGCTGACAAGCAGAGTAACATCGCATCACATAAACTGTGATATTCTCTAACAGAGAATCTAAATATTTCCCCTTGATGTTCATTGCTGAATTGCCCTTTGTCAACATCCTGAGTGTTACCATTGACCTGAAAATTAACTGTGCCAGCCACATAAACTGTGACTACAAGAGCAGTAAGAGGTTGGGAATTTGATGTTATGCATTGTCACCTCCTGACTCCCCACAGCCTGTCCAGCATCTACAAGGGACAATTCAGGACTGTGATAAAATAGTCCATACTTAGCTGGATAAGTAGTGTTTTAGTAACACTCAAGAAGCTTAATACCATTCCATGATAAAGTAGTATGTTGATTGGCACCTCAGCCACTCTGTTATTGTAGTTCAATACCTACCATTTACAATATGCACTTTAGTGGAGGCTGGGACATTAAATGTCTTCAAGACAGAAATTGATAAATTCTTAATCTCGCCATGATTGAATGGTGGAGTGGACTCAATGGGCCAAATGGCCTTACTTCCTGTGTTTTATGGTCTTACGGTCTTAAAGAACTCACTTTGAATTCTTCAAGAACTCCTTCGAAAACTGCAATTTCCACTACCAAGAAGAACAAAATGAGCAGATGCATGAGAACTTCACTGCTTGAAAGATACTCCAGGTGGTGTGGTATAATTTGACCTTATTTCTACAGAATATCAGTCCGGGTGGCTGGATTAAGAATTCAGTAGTATTACCACTATGCTACAGTCCCCTCTAATCTATACCGTTTGTTCATCGTCACTGTATCAAAATGCTGGGTGGGATAGTGGCGCAGTGGTTAGCACTGCTGCCTCACAGTATTCAAGAACTTGGGTTTGATTCCTTGGGGTGACTGTCTGTGTGGAGTTTGCAAAACCACCTCATGAATGTGTGAGATTCTATAGGTTGCCCCAGTTTCCTCCCAAAGTCGAAGATGTGCAAGTTAGTTGGATTGGCCATGCTAAATTGCCGTGTAGTGTCTAGGGGTATGCAAGCAAGGGGGATTAGCCATGGTAAATTCAGGGTTATGAGGATAGGGTGAGGGGATGGGTCTGTGTGGGATGCTCTTCAGAGGGTTGGTGCAGACCCGATTTGTTAAATAGCTTCTATCTGCACTGCAGAGATACTATGATCCTGGATCAATCGCCTATACAACAGCACTTGCACAACATGGATGGCAATAGTTCAAGGATGGGGTTACTACTTTTTCCAAAAATAACTAGGGATAGGAAATAAATGCTGGCCTTTACCAGTGACACTCGCATCTCATGTTTTTTTTAAAATGGCAAATCTAAACGGTTACTACTGGTTATGTTCAACTAGAATGCAAAAACATTGCTAAATTTGTACATGATCTGATATCACAGGCAGTTGCTTTCTTTTATTTTCTGGTGTACTTGTCAAGTCCAATGGTATTGAAGCAATTAATCTTGGAATTGATTTAAGCATCTGGGCAACCAAAAGGGACCAACAGCTACTGCATAGCAGCTTGGTCGTCAAATTGCGGAGGTGTCCTAACTGGAATCTTCCTTCCTTTTTTTTACATAAAGATCAGAACATTCCCAGGATCATTTCGTAGGCTGTGCTAAATATTTTATGAACATGAGTTTTCAGCAGGAGAGCTAATATGACATTCCAATTAGTTTCAGAATCTTCAGTTCGGGAAAGGAAAAAACAATCATTCAATATTCTTATTGCTCACTGGACACTGGGTGAGAACAGAATTGGAAAATGGTTGCAATGTTCTCAATTATCAGTTAGCCTTTCACTACTTGCTGAAAATGTGTTGCTGGAAAAGCGCAGCAGGTCAGGCAGCATCCAAGGAGCAGGAGAATCGACATTTCGGGCATGAGCCCTTCTTCACTACTTGCTATCAAGCCCACAGATGAAAAATATGCAACAGGCTGATATGGCATTGCATTAAACACCCAAAAAGCGGGGAATCGCACAAGTCACTATTTTTGCACAGAGTAAAAAATAAGGAAGAAAAATAAATGAATGATTTGATTATTAACCCCAAGAGCTCGACACCTTGCTGAGAAATGCCTTAAACTTATTATGAATAATACACAAGACAACTTTCCAGCTTATTACAGCCACCAATCTGGTAAATTTGAGTGAGAACAAACATTATTTGGTCAAAGAATATGACTTAAGTAGCACCTTTCAACTTTTTGCCCAGTTGCTGCTGATGCTGTGCGATGTATGACTATAAATGTACATTTCATTTTAGGTTTAATTATCTTAATTGTATTGTAAATTCATGATACTGTCTCAACAGTTTGTCTGCAGCAATGACAAATGCATTCCATTCTGGTGGAAATGTGACACAGAGGATGACTGTGGAGATGGATCAGATGAACCTGAATACTGCCGTGAGTATTTTTGATCAATATGGCGCAAATATTTGTATTTAATAATATCAGCCATTCAATCTGTAACATATTTGGCAAGTTTCAAATAGAGATTTTTTTGCTAATACAAGATAAATGCCTTTCTCGGAATAATGCTGTATTATCCTGCTCCTCATATGCAGTCAGTACTATCTTTGGTGCCAACGATGGTGTGAAAGTATTCATATGTTTACAAAATCATTAATAAAACAGGTGGCAGAAGTTGTAAATGAGAATATAGCATTCCTTTCATAAATCTGAGATGTTGTGGTAATAATAACAGAAAACTTTTACAACTCTTTTGCATTTTTGCCTGAACTTTTTTTAATAAATACAGTAATTGTTCCAAATCTCCCATGATTCTTTCTTTCTGTGAGCAACATTTCCTTGACTTCTCAGCTGAATTTAAATGCAGACCGGGTCAATTTCAGTGTGGCACAGGAATATGCACGAAACCAGCCTTCATCTGTGATGGTGAGAATGACTGTGGAGATAATTCCGATGAGGCAAACTGTGGTAAGTACTGAATTAGAATTGCTTAACTTTGTAGTGAGAAAATATTTAAATGTCATTTGTACGATTTCAGTTTTGAATATTGAGCACATTGTGTTTATTCATAATTTTTTAGAGACACATGTTTGCCTTCCAAGTCAGTTTAAGTGCTCACAGAAGAGACGATGCATTCCGATAATCTTCAGATGCAATGGTCAAGACAACTGTGGTGATGGAGAAGATGAAAGTGATTGTCGTAAGTTTTCACATTCAACTTTTGAAGCTAATGTATTTTGCATATGAATATATCCTAGACAATGGGCTCCCAGGGCATCAGTTATAAAAAGCCGTTTGGGATGGTACTAAGTAATATTATGAGTGACGTCCCAAGTTCAGTTCTTGTTCCTCCTGAGAGTTGGCATTTTGGTCAAGGTTAGGCTGCTCCACTTAATTCAGTGGCTATGATTTTCTAGTTCTGCTCATTCTAATCCATATTTTTCCACCAATACATTTAAATGGTCAGAAAATCAAAAGGACAAAAGCACAAAACCTTAACCTGTCACAAAAGGGTCTCATGACCCAATATTTTCACTCTTGATGCAGATAGAAATTTTGAATGCCAGCAGAGAATAACATTAAACTGTTGATATCCTGTCAACATATTCCTTGGGTTTGTAAGAAGAATGGCTGTTTGGAGGGGATACATATTGCCTATGCTGCCAGCTGTAAGCATATGGGTTCTTAAGGGATTGATTTGGCCTAGCGTGAGTGAGGGTAGCCACCTTCCGCTCTAACACAAAACGTCTTGAGAAACAAAATGAAGTTTATTGCATCTCTGCAACTGTGTGCATATTATGATGGGCTCTAGGTGGATACAATAATCCTATTGAAATTGTTGTATGAAAGGGAAAGTAGTGACAAGATAGAGAAGTGAAGATATAAATTGGAGAAAGAACGAGTTTCATAAAATGGATTACAATGACAAAATTGGTTGCAGAAGAATGTTTAATGCTTCGTGGAATAGCATAGTTAAACTGAAATTATCCAGTCCTATCTCAACTTTACAATCTTCTATTTTAACTATGTAAGGTGGTACAAATCCACACGTGGTGAAAATTAATGATCGATCTGAAGAAACATTGAGCATGGGAAATAACATGAAGTTTCTTTCCATTAGATTTTCACTGCTAGCACTCTTGGAGTAACTTAATCTTTCAGACTGCTGGAAAATAGGAATATTAAAACATTGAAATTGTTCGATGCTTGTTTTCTTTTTACCAGTATAAACTTGATGGGACAGAGGGCCCTTTTCCATCCTCTCGACTTCGAAATTTGTTGGGATGACTTTGTTTTAGATCCTACTTTACTTTCCCATCAAGTGTTCATGGTGGATGGTACTTATTGCAGTCAAGCAAATATTAACTGTTTCAGACCCATAAACAGAATTTCTCCCAAGCTTTATTCTGGTAATTATTATTTCTATTTGTTCTTATGATTATATTTGCCACAATCCATGTCTCTTCAAAACTTTAATTTTACAAATCCAGATCACCTGGAGATTTAACTATTTTTCCTGAATGTGTTCTCTTTGGATTTGGAAGAAAGGTGATTGTTGGGGAGAATATAATTGCTTTGGATTATTGTCTAAACATCCCAAGGTCTGAGGTGTTCCTCTGTTACCAGGTTTGCCATTTGGTACATTCTAATCAATAAACTGAGGATGGCTCGATCATAATGGGAGAAAGGTTGAAGTTCCAGTGGTACCTTAGCACAACCTTTTTGACAGTCTGAAAAATATATGATCTCCCTGAATTGGCATCTTTTTGGATAATTGTACCTTTTCTGTTTGAATGCCTGATCACTATCAGGTGCCCAGTTCCTAGTCCATACAGTAATGTTTATTGTAATGTTCTATCTGCTGAACATGATTGAATCACTCTCTCAACAGAGAAGCATAAACAGAAATTAGACGTCATCTACTCAGTACCCAGTTCCTACTTTCCCCATGTACCCTTTGATCACTTTAGCTTCAAGATCTACATCTAACTCTTTCTTGAAAGCATAATGTTTTGGCCTCAACTGCTTTCTGTGGCAAAGATTTCCATAGGTTCGCCACTTGCTGGGTGAAGAGATTTCTCCTCCCCTCAGTCGTAAATGGTCTATCCTGTATCCTTAAACTGTGATACTTGGTTCTGGACTTCCCAGTCATTGGGAGCATCCATTCTGTATTTATTCAGTTGAGTCATGGAAATATACAGCATGGAAACAGACCCTTCAGTCCAACTTGTCTGTGCCGAGCAGGCATCCTAACCTTATCTAGTCCCACCTGCCAGCAATTGGTCCATATCTCTCCCCTTCATATTAATGTTCCCATCTAGATGACTTTTAAATGTTGTAATTGTACTAGCCTCTACCGTTTCCTCTGGCAGCTCATTCAATGCACACATCACCCTTCACATGAAAACATTGTCCCTCAAATCCTTTTTAAAACTTACCCCTCTCACCTTAAGCCTATGGTCTCTAGGTTTGGACTCCTATACCCTGGGAAAAAGACTTTGGCTAATTCACACTTTCCATAAAAAAGCCCCAGCCTATACAGCCTCTCCCTACAGCGGAAACCTCCCAGTCCCAGCAATACTCTTGTAAATCTTTTCTGAATCCTTTTGAGTTCAATAACATCTTTTCTATAACAGAGAGACCAGAATTGAATGCAGTATTCCAAAAGTGGCCTACCTCGTGTCCTGAATACCTCAAATCCTATACACAATGTACTGACCAGTGAAGGCAATCTGTTAGAATTTTATAGGTTTCTGGGTTTGTCGGTTTCTTTATCATTCACTGTTTTAATATTTAATGATGGCATATGTGTAGAGACAATTTCTTTGGCAGGATAGGGAATTGAGTCTCTGCTTTCTATATATCAGCAACTCAGATTGACCAAAATCTTATTGAAGTAAGGTAGACCAATAAGTTAAAGCACCATGTAGAAGTAAGATTTCTTCAAGAGTGATTTAACTGTGCTCATCCCACTGTTAAGTTGTGGGTATTCCAATGAATTTCCAACATGCTCGAATCCAAAACTGGCAATTTCTCTACCATGACCCATCAGGCAAAATAATAAATGAGGATAAATGTTAGACTTTACATTAAATACAAACAAATCTACCCCATATATTCCCAAGGTTCGGTTGGGTACTTGATATATATAGATTGTTCTTTTTTTCCTGGCCTATGAATGTCACATGCTTGAATATCAGCAATGAGTTCCTCAATGTCCATGGAGATTCCAGGCCACTTGATAAGAGCCAAATGCTTTTGGTGCAACTTTGTCAAGAAATGCTCTCAAAGTGAATCTGTTATGATCCGTCATTTATCATACTCCAGTAAGTCGTCAACAATGGTAAAATGATTTCTGTGTTTGAAGTACATTGTCATACCCATGTTGTGGGCCTTCAACATGTGCAATATTGTCAAAAGTTGAGATGATACTGATCTCTTTTGCTCTCATCGAATCTGGTTGATTGAATTGTGACTCGCTGGTCATTGTACTATTATGGACCAAGTGCATTCTTCAAATTTTTTGAATGAAATCAACATTATAGTTGGTCATGTTATTGCCTGTAACTCTAGCAAGCGCATCTGCCATCAACTGCAGTTTATCATGCACAAAGACTGTCATGTAAGCAAATCTGAGACAAATTGGAAATCTTTGAATTCTTGGAGACATTTGTTTAAGTTCCTTCTCACTTAATACAGAAACTTCAAAGTTGGTGACCTGTTTTGATGGCCACTTTCAGATCAAGGATATAATCTGAATATCTCTCAGAAGCTAATGTAACTAAAAGACCCTCCTCAAGAACTGCATACAATATTTTGTAACATAATGCCTGTGATGAGTAATAGATTGGTT
This sequence comes from Chiloscyllium plagiosum, assembly GCF_004010195.1. Classification (NCBI taxonomy): domain Eukaryota; kingdom Metazoa; phylum Chordata; class Chondrichthyes; order Orectolobiformes; family Hemiscylliidae; genus Chiloscyllium; species Chiloscyllium plagiosum. The sequence goes on along the minus strand of NC_057716.1, from coordinate 77,795,309 downwards.
TGTGACACCAATTTGTTTGTTCCTGGAAATCTTACTCTTAAACTAGTAGCTAAAGATTTTGATTCTATTAATTTTGGAAATTAAGGATTATAATGTATTTCCTGAAAAACATTCACTTAATGTGTATTCAAATCCCAGCCCTGTGACTTGTCTCAAGTATTCTATTATGTTAGCCTGATTAGGCAAACATTTTTCTCAAGCTGGTTTACCATATACAAGAACCTTTGAAGATCATGGGCGACACGGTGGCACAGTGGTTAGCACTGCTGCCTCACAGCGCCAGAGACCCGGGTTCAATTCCCGCTTCAAGCAACTGACTGTGTGGAGTTTGCAAATTCTCCTCGTGTCTGCGTGGGTTTCCTCCAGGTGCTCCGGTTTCCTCCCACAGTCCAAAGATGTGCAGGTCAGGTGAATTGGCCATGCTAAATTGTCCGTAGTGTTAGGTAAGGGGTAAATGTAGGGTTATGGGTGGGTTGCGCTTCGGCGGGTCAGTGTGGACTTGTTTCCACACTGTGAAGTAATCTAATCTAATCCTCAACTTGACTTTGGAGTGTGCAACTCTGTAAAGATTTGAGTCTTCTAAAGATCAGCCCATATGCATCCCGACAAAATGAATAATTTCTTTGAAGAATTTACACACTCACACAAACACTGTCACATGCATATATTCTCTCACTCATGCTCTCTCTCAAGGACACACATACACATATATATTATATATATATAAATCTATTGGGTGATGCATTTCATCCAAGATGATTATTTATTCTCAATTATATTATATTTTGTTCAAAAAAACACACAATTGGTAGTCACAGTCAGTCAGTGTGGCATCTTATAAATTTCTACTTTCAGAATAAAACCGGCCTGATTCCAGGTTGAAACACTGAGACAGATTCTGAACAGGGCCTCACACCTACAATTCAAACCTGTTGGACTATAACCTGGTGTTGTGTGATTTTTAACTTTGTGCATCCCAGTCCAACACGGCATCTCCAAATCAATTCAGAGACTGACTGCCATATTTTGTATATTCCTATTGCTCTGACTGAGAATCATGATAGCACAGCACTGATATTGACTTTATGAACACTTTACACACTGTCTAACACTCTTGGTCACCTGCAGACGCTAATTATCTGACACCACTCACACCAGTTAAATGGTGCTTTATCTCTCTGCCCTTGATTTCTCTTTCTCTAAACTTTGGGTCTGTGCGCTCTCTTCTGTCACTGCACCTTATGAAGGGCCTGCGGTACAAAAGCTTGTGTGATTTCAAATTAATCTGTTGGACTATAAACTGGTATTGTGTGACTTCTAACTTACTCAATTTCTTCCCAGTTGCTGCTGGACCTCGTGGGCTTTTCCAGCAGCTTCTGTTTTTGTTCCACATTATTCCAGTCATTTGCTTTGTCTCCCATCACTCTTATTTTTATTTTTTGTAATTATCTCTCTGCCTCATTTAATTGGATGATAGGTCATCCCTCTGGTTGTTATTCAGCTGTTGACATTTTACTCACACTGTCTAACACCTTTGGTTACCTACAGAGACTTATTATTCCACACTCCACTCACACTATCTGGATGATCTTTTGATCTCTCTGCCCTAGGTCTCTGGGCCCATAAATTCTGTATTCTCTGTGTTTCCCTCTCACTTCATCTGACAAAGTGGCTATGCTCCGAAAGCTCTGTGATTTCAAATACACCTGTTACCACCCCATCAAGTAATAACATTTTCAGAGCCAACTATGACATTGCTGATGACCAAAACAATGAGGAATTTGTATTTCAATATACTTGCCACTTTGTTCAGAAGGAAAGACAAAAATGGAAGGAAGAATACTATTTCAGTAAAGTGATTTTTCAGTGGATTCCTGTGTGGCACCATGGTTTTAGCACTTTATTCTTTTAGCAGCAAGGCTCAGTAAAAGAAATCTGCCAGTTTCCCAAGATGAAGACTGCTCCCAAAATTTCTGGAAATTTTAAAAAGGACTTACAGAGTCAGAGAGTCACAGAGATGTACAGCATGGAAACAGACTCTTCAGTACAACTCATCCATGCTGACCAGATATCCCTACCCAATCTATTTCCACCTGCCAGCACATGGCCAATATCTCTTTAAACCCTTCCTATTCATATTCCCATTCAGACACCTTTTAAGTGTTGCAATTGTACCAGCCTCCACCATTTCCTCTGGTTGTTCATTCCATACACATACCACCCTCTGCATGAAAATGATGCTCCTTAGGTCTCTTTTATATCTTTCTCTTCTCACCCTATGCCCTCTAGTTCTGGACTCCGCCACTCCAAGTAAAATACTTTGTCTACTTATCCTATCCATGTCCCTCATGATTTTATAAACCTCTGTAAAGTCACCCCATCAGTGTCTGACGTTCCAGGGAAAGCAGCCCCAGCCTGTTCAGCCTCTCCCTATAGCTCAAATCCTCCAACCCTGGCAACATCCTTGGAAATCTTTTCTGAACACTTTCAAGTTTACAACATCTTTCCAATAGGAAGGAGACCAGAATTGCACACAATATTCCAACAGTGGCCTAACCAATGTCCTGTACAGCCACAACATGACTTCCGAACTCCTGTACTCAATATTCTGACCAATAAAGGAAAGCATACCTCAGGCGACTGACTGTGTGGAGTTTGCACATTCTCCCCGTGTCTGCGTGGGTTTCCTCCGGGTGCTCCGGTTTCCTCCCACACTCCAAAGATGTGCAAGTCAGGTGAATTGGCCATGCTAAATTGCCCGTAGTGTTAGGTAAAGGGGTAAATGTAGGGGTATGGGTGGGTTACACTTCGGCGGGTCGGTGTGGACTTGTTGGGCCGAAGGGCCTGTTTCCACACTGTAAGTAATCTAATCTAATCACATTTATCTAAATTAAACTCCATCTGCTACTTCTCAGCCCATTGGCTCATGTGATCAAGATCCCATTTTAATCTGAGATAATCTTCTTCACTGTCCATGGCACCTCCAATTTTGATGTCATCTGCAAACTTACTAATTGTACCTCTTATGCTCACATCCAAATAATTTATATAAATGACAAAAAGTAGTGAGCCTAGCACTGATCCTTGTGGCACACCACTGGTCACAGGCCTCCAATCTGAAAAACACCCCTCCACCATCACCCTCTGTCTTCCACTTTTGAGACAGTTCTGTATCCAAATGGCTAGTTCTCCCTGTATTCCATGAGATCTAACCTTGCTAATCAGTCTCCCATGGGGAACCTTGTCGAATGTCTTACTGAAGTCCATATAGATCACATCTACTGCTCTGCCCTCATCAATCTTCTTTGTTACTTATTCAAAAAACTCCATCAAGTTTGTGAGACATGATTTCCCATGCACAAAGCCATGTTGACTATCCCTAATCAGTCCTTGCCTTTCCAAATATATGTACATCCTCTCCCTCAGGATTCCCTCCAACAACTTGCCCACCACCAGCGTCAGGTTCACTGGTCTATAGTTCCCTGACTTGCCCTTACCACCCTTCTTAAACAGTGGCACCAAGTTAGCTAGCCTCCAGTCTTCCGGCACCTCACCTGTGACTATCGATGATACAAATATCCCAGTAAGAGTCCCAGCAATCACTTCCTTAGCTTCCCACAGTTCTAGAGTACACTTTGGGGTGGCACGGTGGCTCAGTGGTTAGCACTACTGCCTCACAGCGCCAGGCACCCGGGTTCAATTCCCGCCTCAGGCAACTGTCTGTGTGGAGTTTGCACATTCTCCCTGTGTCTGCATGAGTTTCCTCCGTGTGCTCCGGTTTCCTCCCACAGTCCAAAGATGTACAGGTTTGGTGAATTGACCATGCTAAATTGCCCGTAGTGTTAGGGATAGGGAATGGGTCTGGGTTGCTCTTTGGAGGGTTGGTGTGGACTTGTTAGGCCGAAGGGCCTGTTTCCACACTTTAGGGAATCTAATCTAATCTAAAAACCTGATCAGGTCCTGGGGATTTATCCACTTTTATGCATTTCAAGACATCCAACACTTCCTCCTCTGCAATATGACCATTTTTCAAGATATCACCATCTATTTCCCTACAGTCTATATCTTCCATGTCCTTTTCCACAGTAAATACTGATGCAAAATACTTGTTAGTATCTCCTTCATCTCCTTGTTTAGTATTACCCCATCTCCTGTGGCTCCACACAAAGGCTACCTTGCTGATCTTTGAGGGGCCCTAGTCTCTCCATCGTTACCCTTTTGTCCTTAATGTATTTGTAAAAACTCTTTGGATTCTCATTAACTCTGTTTGCCAAAACTATCTCAAGTCCCCTTTTTGCCCTCCTGATTTCCCTCTTAAGAATACTCCTATTGCCTTTATACTCTTCTCAGGATTCACTCAATCCTGTCTATACCTGACATATGCTTCCTTCTTTTTCTGAACCAAACTCTCAACGTCATTAGTCATCCAGCATTCCCTATACCTACCAGCCTTTCCTTTCACCGTAAGAGGAATATACTGTCTCTGGACTCTCGTTATCTCATTTCTGAAGGCTTCCCATTTTCCAGCCGTCCCTTTACCTGCAAACATCTGCCCCCAATCAGCTTTTGAAGGTTCTTGCCTAATATCTTTGGGCGGCATGGTGGCACAGTGGTTAGCACTGCTGCCTCACAGCGCCAGAGACCCAGGTTCAATTAATCTAATCTAATCTAATCTAAAAATCATCAAAATTGGCCTTTCTCCAATTTAGAACTTCAACTTTTAGATCTGGTCTATCCTTTTCCATCACTATTTTAAAACTAATAAAATTATGGTCGCTGGCCCCAAAGTTCTCCCCCACTGACACCTCAGTCACCTGACCTGAATTATTTCCCAAGAGTAGGTCAAGTTTTGCACCTTCTCTAGTAGGTACATCCACATACTGAATCAGAAAATTTTCTTATACACACTTAATAAATGCCTCTCCATTTAAACCCTTAACATTATGGCAGTTCCAGTCTATGTTTGGAAAGTTAAAACCCCCTACCATAACTACCCGTATTATTCTTCCAGATAGCTGAGATCTCCTCACAAATTTGTTTCTCAGTTTCCCTCTGACTATTAGGCGGTCTATAATACAATCCCAATAAGGTGATCACCCCTTTCTTATTTCTCAGTTCTACCAAATAACTTCCCTGGATGTATTTCTGGGAATATCCTCCCTCAGCACAGCTGTAATGCTATCCCTTATCAAAAATGCCACTCCTCCTCCTCTCTTGTCTCCCTTTCTTTCATTCTTGTAGCATTTGTATCCTGGAACATTAAGCTGCTAGTCCTGTCCATCCCTGAGCCATGTTTCTGTAATTACTATGATATCCCAGTCCCATGTTCCTCACCATGCCCTGAGTTCATCTGTTAGGCGTCTTGCATTGAAATAAATGCAGTTTAGTCTATCAGTCCTACCTTGTTCTCTGCTTTGTCCCTGCTTGCCCTGACTGTTTGACTTGCTTCTGTTCTCAACCATACCAATCTCAGATGGATCTCTTTCCTCACTATTTCCGTGGGTCCCACCTCCCACCTTACTAGTTTCATTACTCCTGAGCAGCTCTAGGAAATCTTCTTGCCAGTATATTAGTCCCCTTCTTTTACAGGTCACTTCTGCCCCAAAAGAGATTCCAATGATCAAAAAATGTGAATCCTTCTCCTGTACACCAGCTCCTCAGCCATGCATTCATCTGATCTATTCTCCTATTCCTGCCCTCACTAGCTCGTAACACCAGGAGTAATCCAGATATTACTGCTCTTGAGGACCTCCTTTTTAAGTTCCTGTCTAACTCTCTGTAATCTCCCTTCAGAATCTCAGCCTTTTCCCATTCCTATTTCATTGGTTCTAATGTGTACAATGACCTCCTGCTGGCCCCTCTCCCCCTTGAGGACATTCTGCACCTTCACTGAGACATTCTTGATCCTGGCACCAGGAAAACAACACACCATTCGGATTTTTCGCTGCTAGCCACAGAAACATCTGTCTGTTCCTCAGACTAGAGAGTTCCCTAATACAATCGATCTCTTGGAATCTGATGCACCCCTCATTGCATTAGAGCCAGTCTCAAGACCAGAAACTTGGCTGTTCGTGCTATGTTCCCCTGAAAATCCATCACCCCCGACATTTTCCAAAACAACATACTTGTTTGAAATGGGGATAGCCACAGAAGACTCATGCATTACCTGCGTACCTCTCTTATCTTTCCTCGAGTTAACCCATCTACTTGGTTGCATCTGTGACTCCCCCCCTTTCTATAACCACCATCCATCATGTCCCTTTGTTCTCGTAATATCCTCATTGCCTCTAACTGTCTTTCCAACTGATCCATTCAATCTGATAGGATTCGCAACCAACGGCATTTATTGCAGATGTAATCATCAGTTTACACGAAATTTTCCCTAAACTCCCATATTGAACAAGATGATCTATCACTCTACTAAAGGCCATTTTTGCTTGCTTCAAACTACAGACCCAGAAAATAGCACTGTCTTTTCCCTCTACAAAACACTGTCCCAGGTTAAATTAATACTTATGATTTATATTTGTAAGATAAATCAAGAGACATATCTTAATAAAACATATAATTAAAGAAGAACCCACTCTACTCACTACTGCAGACTTATTCTAAGGCCACACTTAAAATATTCACTTATCTGTTTCTGTGCTGTGAACACTCCGAAACAGGTTCCTCCAAGATTCATTGTGAATTTCACTGTTTGTAATTTTCCCAGATGTACTCCGATGTCCAGCGATACATGAATTCAGACAGCAAAGGCTGTAACTATGCAGGTTCACTGCTGTGTCAGTTACAATGTGGGTTTATTTCTCTCTCTCTCTTTTACTTTTCGATTATCGAAGTGAAAATTCATTTCATGATTTTAAGATCAAAAGTCAGGATAATAAGCTGTGTCGCAAGTCATTCAACTATGCGTGGTTGAAATAAAAGCAGAAAAATATGGTTTCTTCAGTTGATACCTCAGCGCGTGATCTGGTTAAATACATCAACATTTTGCACATATGAGAATAAAATAGAAACCACTAAAAAAAGCTAATCTCTTGAATGAGTCAGTTAAATCGGTTTAAAAAAGGTTCAAAATGAATAATCTAATTTGGACAATTTGTATGTATATTGGTGAACTTAATTTGAAAGTCATTACTCAGAACTGCAAGGCTGCAGTTTGGATAAGGATTTTGTAACTATTATTTAAAATTTTCAAAGTGGTAGGTAATTTAAGTACAAAACTAAGGCATTTCAAAAGCCTAAGTATTTGAAAAAAATTGGTATGTTCAGGAGTCAAGTGAATTGAATATTGTCATGCTGGAACTTTTTGCTTTTAAATGTCACTAGTAACATCTGACGGAATATTTTAAAACCTTTGTCCTTAGCTGAAGTTACCTGTTCTCCAAACCAGTTCCAGTGTGTTGTAACCAAACGGTGCATTCCTGAAGAATGGGTTTGTGACAAGGACCATGACTGTGCAGATGGCTCTGATGAATCAAATTGCAGTAAGCTATTTATAGATGGATTAAACAATAAGTGAAAAAAGATTATGACTAGAAAACCTTTGTATTCCTAAACATGTGCCTAATATGTGAGAAACTATTTAGTTGTAAAAGATTTGAGAATATTCATAATGTTAAAAAGCAGTATATTTTGACAGTAATTGATACTCAAAGGCATTAGCTTTATGCAATAATTTATGAAGATTTTTTTGAAAGCTGCAATGAGATTTTTACTATTCAGACTATGTCCCAAGATTTGTATGCATAGCAAAACGACAAGCTTGATTTCCCAGAAAAACAGATGTTGCTGGAAAAGCTCAGCAGGTCTGCTAGCATCTGTGGAGAGAAATCAGAGTTACATTTCGAGTCCGGTGACCCTTCCTCAGATTCCTACTCAATTTCCCATAAATTTTGAGTGAAATTTGTAAGCCAAAGAATATTTGCACAAAATTAGTCCTGTTACCAATATTATCTGTTGTTGTTCCAGGGAAAAATAATAATGCAATGTTTTATTTAAAATAGTTAGGATAGAAAGCATTAACTGAAATTGCAAAATAGGACTGCCCATCAGGAAATAAAGGGCTGTCCCGAGGAAGAGCTAACCAGTAGCTTGTTTGTGTCTGAAGCAATTTCGCTTCAACTTTTGTTCTTGTTGCTCGTACTGTGAGAGAACGTTTTACTAGTTGTCATGTGAACTTAACTCTTACTTTAGCTTGATGTTACAAATTAAACAATCTTATATCTTAGATGTAATACATATAACCGTTAAGTAATATGTAATAAACCTATTTAATGTTCATCAAAATTGAACCTTGATTCTGCCCCAGATGTTGAATGGGCATCCTTTCCCAAGTAGTACCTGTAGCTCAGACATGGTCGCAAATATAATGCATGTTAGGGCATTCATTTTTTAAAAATAGTTAATGCTGTATACATTTCCCCTTTCCAATGTTTTCCTCTTTGCATTTCATTTTCCCCTGAGCAGCAGTATTTGATTATTAGGCACAGGGTTACTTTGGAAACAGGCTATTTTGAAACAATGTTATGCTTCATCTTCAATAAAAGGAAAAATGCAAGCATAGTACTCATGCAATGGTTATTTATAATCACATGCATAGTATTTCTCTAAACAGTTTGCTGTTGTAACACATTTCCAAACTTATTTGCAGTTTACTTTATAGAGGGTGGCTATATTAATAATAGTGGTGATTCTTGTAATATGATTAGTAAACCATTATGTTTCAAGGAACATGAAGGGAGACATCAAAAACTGAGAAGCAATACAACGGAAGTAAAGCATGGAACAATTAAGTTGAAAGTATCATTATAATCATGTACATATAAGGAAACATATTAGTGTCAATAAAGACTGTAGGACACAGTTGACAAAGTGTTATTATGAAGAAGTGTCATGACAGAGTACCGGTCTGAACAATTTCAGAACCTAATGAGTGCAATTTGGGGAATTGAATTTTAAGAGATTTCAAAATGTGAAAAATGTTATTGACCAATTTTAATTGCAATTGTGTTTGTTTTGTTGAATATCATAAATTTCACTGTGCTTCATTTCAAAAATGGAAGTTTTTTGAGGGACATTAAACAAATAGACATTTCCTGAGATTATGAATTGAAAGAAGTAGTAAGCGCTGGAATCAATCAGGGCAACGGAAGCATTGAAATACAAGGGTTATACACGTTATTCAGTTAGACTCATATTAAATATTATATTTCTTTGCTGACTGCTAGATTTACTTTTAATACTATTATGTGATCACAAGATAACTACTGATGAGTTATGCTATTAAGAAATCTGGAAATCTCTCTCATGGAAAATAAATTGCTATTCACTGATCCTGGGAAATAAAACATTTAATAAATTCAAGTTTTCACCATTTTTGTGGGATAATATTCTTGAGGACAACAGATCCAAAATTGTGTTCTTGTCAGCTTTATCTTATCACTTTTCAAATACATGAAATAGTACAAGTAGCTCAGGTATAGTGAATCCATAAAATTTAGTCTTTTTCATCAATTCTCTCTTTATGTCAGTCATCATCTTCCAGGAAAAGGCTTTTCAGTAGGAAGCATACATTTACATAAGAGATGGTAAATTGCACCAATTTACTTTTCATGTTTTTGGTTCTGAAGCCATTTAAAATCTTGGCATTTGCAATGAAAGAATGAAGGGGAACAAAAATAAGTGGTAAAGAGAACTTACTGTCTGAGCACTGGTGCAATGATCATTGACAGAGAAACTCTAACTTACTTTATTTGTTCTTATTAAGTATGACAATGTAAATCTTAAATATTAACTGTATTGAAAATAAGTCATATTTTATTTATGTAACAGTCATTTTGAACTGTGGGTTATAGACACACTATTTCTGTTTTTCTACTTTTGATTGACTTCAGCTCAAATTGCATGTGGCACAGATGATTTCCACTGTCAAGGCACAAGCAGATGTGTTCCTGCACGTTGGAAATGTGATGGAGAGGATGACTGTGGAGATGGTTCTGATGAGCCAAAAGAAGAATGTGGTAGGTTCTTGTTTCTGAAATCTAATGGAATAGCATCAGCTAAAATTGCTGATATCAATTATTGATTAACTAATATTTTTTTAAAAAGCGAAAATGTTATATGTTCAAAATTAGCCTGTAAAAGTTATGATTTTTGGGAAAATTTTAATTCTTGTCATTCCTCCTCCTACTAACTTGAAAAGAAAACAAATCTTCAAACTTAAAGACTCTGAAGAGGTTTTGTCGTATTTTTGTTCGAGTGAGAAATTCTATCCACATGCAAATGTACTGATTATCAGTTTAAAGAGTGTTCTCTGGTGGAGAACCATTATATCAGGCGGAATCTTGATTTTTGACAGCCAAGTATAGAAGCAGATCTAAAAGCCCAAGTTGATTGCACTGGGTGGGCTGGAGGTAAACAGAGGGGTCAGATCGGGTTGCACAGTGGCTCAATGATTAGCACTGCTGCCTCACAGCACCAGGGATCGGAGTTTGATTCCTGCCTCGGGCGACTGTCTGTGTGGAGTTTGCACATTCTTCGTGTCTGCGTGGATTTCGTTCAGGTGCTCCGGTTTCCTCTCACAATCCAAAGATGTGCAGGTTAGGTGAATTGGCCATGCTAAATTGCCCAAAGTGTTAGCTGCATTAGTTGGGTTAAATATAGGGTAGGGGAATGGGTCTAGGTGGGTTACCCTTCAGAGGGTCAGTGTGGACTTGTTGGGTTAAATGGCCTGTTTCCATACTGTGGGGAATCTAATCTATAGGCTTTGCTGCCTGTTTACATTTTTCTCAGCTTGTTGGATATGCAACATCACATTTTACAGGCAAACAGGGAAAATGCTTTGCACCTCACTGCTGGGACCTCTGGGCTTGAACTCCAGGTGCAACATAGCACATTATTTCCTGCAGTCTAAAGGCATCATTCAAACTCTATTCATCACCCCATCCTCTGCTTGGAGGCTGTCAAAGACCAGTCAAAAAGCTGAGCCACACTTTAGATTACCACCCTTGGTGTTTTCCAAGGATGTTAACAGGAGTTAATCTGAATTGAAGAAGATGACACAGACAGTGGTGGCTGTAGAGGTCAGTGCTTGTGGGCAGCTCAAGAAAACCCAGCTCCAATGCTACAAGGCAACATATATTCAGCTAAATTCCACCAGGGTATGTATCACTGTATCAATGCTTCATGCTCCCATGGGTGAGAGTTGCAGTGTAAAATTGTCGCTGCCGAAGATTTCCACCAAAGATTGCATGCTAGTCATCGCCATCTGATGCCTTATGTGCAGTCTGTTCCTTCATTGTGGCCTTCAGTGCAGCACTAATAGCATCACTTTGGTACTTCTTCTTGCACATCTGCAAGGGTTCATACTTAAACATAAAAAGAGATTCCAATGCATGCCAGCTCTGTGAACCATCAGCTCATTAACCTTTCTTCTTGTTAGGACAGTCTATAATTTAGCAGCACAAAATGGCCGATGGCTGCCTAGTAGACAGTAGTTAGAAAGCTTGGGAAAGTATTTGATTGATGTCGTCTTCACAAGTAGAACAATAGTAGCTCTGTGGACCCAAGCTAACAGAACTCAGAATATGTAACTGCAGTTTATGCATAAGTAAGAACATCTCACATGACATTTAATTAGTGAGTCTCTCTAATTGTTGGGGTGAAATGATCAAATGATTCACTCAATTCCCAGGTGTTCACTTCCAGCTTCAAAGAGCTTTTTGAAAATAAACCAGTGGGAAGAAGCCCTCTGAAAATCCAGAGAGGTCTTCATTGAACAAAGGAAAACATGTTTTTTGTACATTTGTTCCATCCTGCCTTAACATTTACAAAGCAATCATATTATTAATTAATTACATACATTTACAATTAGCTAATCAAATTGAATGGCTAGAGATGAACAGGCTTGTGATCAACCCTTGATCCTCCATGGGGCTCAAAGTCTTTGCCAGATTCTCTTATTTCACTTTTTGGGGGCTTTCCCAATTGACACTGCATTCAAGTACACTCCTTCCCAGATAGTTTCCAGCTGCATCATTTTTTTTAAAAAACTAGACGTCGCTATCTTTACGCTTGGGTGTCCTACAATGTATTCATTCCACGTACATTCCAATATCTGCTAATTCCTGTACCAGTGATTTAATTCCCTCTGTCATGATAATGGGGGCTGTTTTTAGTGTTTAAGACTGGTTTGCTCTCAATTTTATTTGAATCTTTTCCTCTCATGCTTTTAGTGATTTCATATTTGGACAGGTCATTTTGCTATAACGCGTGTTTCCTCAACGCAAATTCGCTATAACGCAATTGGCAATTTATGGACGTTATTTGTAAAGTGCAAACTTTTAAAACATTTGTTGGTTGTAACATGATTACAACGCTAACACTTAAAGTGCTGTTTCTAAAGCGCAATTCTTCTATAACGCAGAGTTGCACAGGAATGCAATCATCATATTATAGAAGAACTGACTGTGTTTAGGTGAATCGACAATTACTTCGGAATCCATACCTATGGGTTATTTGAAGGATCTTAACTCAAACGTACTATTAGTATCGTAAAAATTTGATTAAATAATTGAAGAGAGATTCACTAATTAAATGTAGTGTGAGATGTTCTTATCAATGTATTATGTATAAACTGCAGCTGCTTATTTTATCTCAGTTCTGTTAACTTGAGTCTGCTATTGTTTTACTATTTTAATAAGCTTTCTAACTACTGTCAGCCATGTTCTGCTGCTAATGCCATGGGCAGCCATTGGCCATTTTGAGCCGCTCCATCATGGACAGTCCTAACATTCACAAAAAGGAGATTTTTTTTAATGTACACACCTAATAGCATTTTGCCAAGGCCTTGCAGAGATCAATGGCACACAACAAAAGATGGTTTTGGAGATGAAGACCTCAAGCATATCAGGTACACACATCATTAAAAAACTTCTGAAGAAGGGTCACTGGACCCAAAACGTTAACTCTTTCCCTCCGCAGATGCTGCCAGATGTGCTGAGTTTTTCCCAGCAATTTCTGTTTTTGTTCCTGATATCTAGCATCCCTAGTATTGTTTGTTTTTCCATCAAAATGCTTCATCAGTTGTAGGTGTTTGATCATATTGGATCACATTTCATTCAGAGCTTATTATCACCCAACATCTCCTGTACTGAATCCTGCTTTTGAACAGTCACAGTTCTGAGGACCGACAGGTCTGTGTATCCATCAATGCAGGTAGAGTTATCATGCACTCATGGTGAATATCTCTTAATACTCCTCTCCTCATATGGGAAAAGGATATGCATAATACGTATTGATGTGCCCAGTCATTGAGGTAGAGGTTAGGGAGGTGATTGCATGATGTAAGGTTTCTAACTCCTTTGTGGAACAAGCCACTGAGCTGAGAACAAGCAAAAACTGCCTGTGCTGAAGATGGCTCTGCACAGTTGGAGCAAACAATGATGTGCTGGATGCTGAGGAACTGGGAGAAAGGGAGCAGACTTCTGAGAAGATGGACAAGGACAGTGTGGAGGAGGAAGCTGTCCTGGTACATTATTATAACTCAAATGTGCTGGGCTCTGATTTGACATGTGATTCCTGTAGATGAGAACCAAGTGTAGCATGGAATGTAGTCATTGGCCTAGAAGCTAAAATTTGGTTTTCATTTTGGGGGCAAACCTCAGCTTCTTTCGGTTCAGTTTTAGTTCCCTTTTATAATCTATAAACAAAAGTTCATGTTTGGAATTATCAGAATATCTGCCTTTATTTGATGGCCCATATTGGATAATGACAGGATGTATGGGTCTCCAGTGGACAGTGGGGACACAGCAGACTTTCCTGGTGTATAGAAGACCTCAGCAATGTATCCAACTGGGGTTATGACTGTTCATTTAGAAGGATGAATGGGAGCTGGCAAAGATGGGTTTTGGGTCTAGTGACCCTTCTTCAGAAGTTTTTTTAATGATGTGGGTACCTGATACGCTTGAAGTCCTTTTTTCCCAGGGTGAGGGATTCAATTACGAGAGGTCACACGTTCAAGCTGAGAGATGAAAAGTTTAAGGGAAGTACTTTACACAGAGGGTGGTAGGTGCCTGGAATGCGTTGCCAGCAGAGGTAGTAGAGGCAGGCACGGTAGATTCATTTAAGATGCATCTAGACAGTTGCATGAGTAGGTGGGGTGCAGGGGGATACAGATGCTTAGGAATTGGGCAATAGCTTTAGACAGTGGATTTAGATCGGCTCAGGCTTGGAGGGCCGAAGGGCCTGTTCATGGGCTGGAAATTTTCTTTGCTCTCTCTTTGTTCTTTGATACCCAGAACCATCCAATGTGAAGTTTCCAAGCTGCTATTCTTAACTGTACATCAACAGTTGAATTAAACCTTGAGTAAAAAGTAGTATCCCATGACAAGAACAATGTTTATGTTTCTCTCTACACCCTCCACATTCCACTCTCAAACCATGACAAAATAAAAGAAGTGCTCCATCTTTGCCAGCTACCGTTCACCCATCTAAATGAACAGTCATAACCCCAGATAGCGTCAGTCACTGTCCTGATGCATTTATGGACAGAGATTTCACACAGGTCACTATCATTTCTGCAAGGAGCCAGTCACAGATGTTCAGAGCTGCTGTCACTTTCAGAGCCTCTAGAAATGGATGACCTCCAACTCCCGTAGCCAGTGATAGTTTCACGGTGTTCTATTTATATAGATCCTGTGTTGACACCATGATCTGCTCACCTCCAGGAAATTAAGTCAGGACCAAAAATCTCTGGGCCTCCTGTGGACTCGATAAATCATGAACTGAGTGAAACATGTCCCTGCTCTTCATCCTCTGCATCAGCCTACTGCTACTTCAGTGCTTGCTGTTGGTCCTTGGGCCTCCTGCAGGCACCTCTTAAAACAGAAACCAAAATCCCACCAGTGAACAAATACAGCATTCTCATTGGAAATTATCTACAGAGGGAAAATAAAGAGCCAAACTTCATAGATATCAAAACAAGTCAGTGGCAGCATACCTGCAGATGCTGATTACACTTCTCCATACAGTGAGATAGGCTGCACACTGATAATGAGCTCCATATCTCCATAATTTATTCAGCTTCAGCATGTACAGCAACTGGCTGAGGGATCAGTACATTACATCAAAAGGAGAAGTGCTTGCTGCACGCCTAAACCTTTCTTTCTCAGACCACATCAATCATTCAACTTCTCACAGCGTTCAGTATAGACCATTGTTAAACTTGCATGACAGATGAAGTGATGGAAAACAGCTCTAACAGTACCCTTGAAAGTTGCATGAAAAAATGGTTTGCCTTTGGTCAGCATTGACCTTTTCTACATCACTACAATTAAATCCATCATCATTGAGATACGTTGTTTAGTTCGAATGCAGCAATGGCATTGATGCAAGTTACCTTTGACCAGCATCTGACCCCCTCCAAACTGCATGTATAAAAAATGGATGTTGAAGGGATTATGAATTAAATGTGGTTGGTGTTTGCAACAGCTGCTTCAAGTATTTGTTCCTTCAATACCCTATCCTGCAGGAAATGTGGATCTTGTACTTTTGCCCATCAAACTCCATCCACCCTGTGGGACGTATAAGCCAATTTCTAGTAGCACTTTGCATTTAGAGAATAGCAAGTGTGGACAGGGAATGCAGTCAATGGTGGATATCATAAGCAGCGAACTCTGCCTGGTTGTCAAAAACCCCACCAGACCCTCCATAATAGCTCGTGCTACTCTGACAGCCCATAAGATTAAGGGAATAGATAAAATAGAAGCAGGGAGATTATTTCCACTGATGGGTGAAACTTGCATTAGGGGGCATAACTTCAAAATAAGGGAGGGCAGATTTAGGACTGAGCTGAGGAAGAACCTCTTCACCTGAAGGATTATAACTTCCTGCCCAATGAAGTAGTTGAGGTTGCCTCGTTGAATGTTTTAAAGGCAAAAATACACTAGATTTTTGAACTGTAAAAGAAGGGTTATGGTGAGAGGGCAGGTAAGTGGAGCTGAGACCACAAAAAGATCAGCCATAATCTTACTGAATGGCAGAGATGGCTCGACAGGCCAGATGGCCTACTCCTGTTTGTTGTGTTCTTGTGTTCACACCACCACATGTAAACCCACCTGACAGAACATTTTCGACAATTGTCCTCCCAGACTCAGCATTACACTAATCGCCATCATGGTGGTCGCCACTGTCACTAACAGCGCTCCAACCCTGTAGCCTACAATATGCTTTGATGCTGTTCCCTGGAGCTCCCCATCACCGCCAATGTCTCCACCTTATCAAATGCTTCTGATTCCTTCCTCAAACTCTCAGTCTCTACCTCCCTATGCTTTCTAGCAATGTAGCAGTATTCCTCACCAGCCCCGGTAGACCGCCCTTGCAGTTTTCTGAATACTTGGCAGATACCCAGGACTTTATTTACCCTGGACCTCTTACTGACTTGGACAAACATCCTCTAGACATGGCTCAGTAGGCCTTGGGCACTGTCTTTGCAGTTCCTCATTTGATAATGAAATATTCTCCTGACTATCTGCCCATGCCCTGAACTGTAGTTGGACAGAATACCTTCATCATGAACATCTCTAGGAATAGTTAATTATGGCCGAGCCCCTGGACAGTGTTTGGACTGTTCCCCCGACTACCCCATTTACGGAGGCTCTCTGACAGATAGTGTACCTCCTCCATATTGACTGGATTGAGGATAAGGCCCAAATAGTTTCTCACATGGCCAATTAGTTGAAAAGAAAAGTACAGAGTGTTTATTGTACAGGCAGCTGGCATGAGTATATAAGTGTTGTACTGACATCTCAGTGTACCTTATATCAAGGTGACTCCCTGCACTCACCACCACCAGATTCCTGCTGAAAAGCATGGAAGCAGCCATGTGCCTGCACAACAAAAAATGCACTTGATAGCCTTTGGCGCTGGCTGAAACAAAAACCTGCCACAGAAGTTGGAGTAAGTAGGGATATTGAATATTTTCAAGATGGTGGAAATTGATTTCCATGTCTAACAAGAACCTAAGGTTTTTCAAGGTAGATGTGAATGTGGAATATGAAGAATAAACTGACCAGTCATGATCATATCAAATGGTTGAGCAAGCCAAGGTCTACTTTTGATCCAAAGTTATATTTTCATATGTGGTTGAGCCATAAGTTGTGGATGCACATAACTTCCACACATCTTACAACCACCATTTGGCTCATATGATTGCAGGTTACCCTTAGTTTCCCTGTTATATTTAATAGCTTGCTCTATTTTCACAGTAGTTGCCTATTAAGTCTGACAAAGCAGGTTTGTACTGTGGGTACATTGGATGTTAACGATGTTACAATTATTAATGCAATTCAGCTTCTCCAGCCCAAAGGGGATAGTTACTGTTGTAATTCATCCCTTTATGTCATTTAGAATTACATGGTTTTATATTTTACTTTTTGTTTCAGCTTTATTTTTGTCTTGCAATCCAATCTTTTGTTCTCTTTACTTTTCTTTCTGCACCTGATTTGACATCAAATGTGCCTTTTTTTCTCCCTCAGTCCTGTTTCCTTCTCAATTTGTAACATTTTTGCAGAAAACAAGATTGCTGATGTCATTCAGATTCCCAATTGTCCTTTCAACATTTAACATTTTATCCCTTCAGCAAGTTATGGTGTAAATTATATTTGAGCTCAAGAATACTGCAAATACAATATGGCACCCTGAAGTAAAGTCCAGTATATACATATCTAAATTACATGAAACAAAGATAAGCGGCATACAGCCATATGATACTCTTAACGCTGCAATCAACCAGGCTTTTATTGTTCTCTGTTCCATTACACATTTGTTGTTTTTCTGAGAAAAAGCAAGCAAGAGAAGTTGAAAATTATCCAGGTATGTCTTGTCTACAAAGAACAGAATAAATCCAACCTCGCTTATTTCACATCACCAACTTATTCTCAATCATCAGCAAAGTGATGGAAGTGGTTGTCAAAAGCATTTACTGAGCACAACCATGCTAATTAATGCTTAGTTTAAGTTCTTCCAGGCTCACAGACTCAATTCAAACAAAAAAAAGACCCAAACGCAAGAGATGAGTCCAGTCTAACAAGAAAGGAGATGCTTCTAGATCAGATTCTTGTCAATGTGGTGGGCCCATGTAGATTAAGTGACAGTGGAGGAATAATTAGAAGAAAGAGAGAATTGCTTCTCATGATTTAGGATGACAGTGAAAAAATGACATTGGCCAATACAGAGCAAATCTATTCTACCATTTGCGAGCCAACTTAAAATGGGCAAGCACAGAGCTGGGCTGAAAATGTGTTGCTGGAAAAGCGCAGCAGGTCAGGCAGCATCCAAGGAGCAGGAGAATCGATGTTTCGGGCATGAGCCCTTCTTCAGGAAGGAGGAAAGTGTGCCAAGCAGGCTAAGATAAAAGGTAGGGAGGAGGGACTTGGGGGAGGGGCGTTGGAAATGCGATAGGTGGAAGGAGGTTAAAGGTGAGGGTGATAAGGTGAAGGTGATAGGCCGGAGTGGGGGTGGGGGTGGAGAGGTCAGGAAGAAGATTGCAGGTTAGGAAGGT
Source organism: Chiloscyllium plagiosum (assembly GCF_004010195.1). Taxonomy (NCBI): domain Eukaryota; kingdom Metazoa; phylum Chordata; class Chondrichthyes; order Orectolobiformes; family Hemiscylliidae; genus Chiloscyllium; species Chiloscyllium plagiosum. The sequence goes on along the minus strand of NC_057716.1, from coordinate 77,776,744 downwards.
GGTGCTGAGTTCAAGGGTTGGGACTGAGACAAGGTGGGGGGAGAGGAAATGAGGAAACTGGAGAAATCTGAGTTCATTACTTGTGGTTGAAGGGTTCCTAGGTGGAAGATGAGGCACTCTTCCTCCAGCCGTCGTGTTGCTATGGTCTGGCGATGGAGGAGTCCAAGGACCTGCATGTCCTTGGTGGAGTGGGAGGGGGAGTTGAAGTGTTGAGCCACTGGGTTGGTTGGTCCGGGTGTCCCAGAGGTGTTCTCTGAAATGTTCCAGAGAGACTGGGTTGGCCATAAAAATAAAATCCCTAAAAAAGATAAGTTAGGATAAATAAAACCAGAACTTCTTGGATGACAAAGGAGATAGCAATAAATCATATAAGAAATAGTGTTCTTATGATCGGCTCCAGGTGATAAATATGATTGAGAACTCAAACTGAATCCAGAAGATTCAGAGGGGAGGTGGAAAAGTAAACACAAAGCAGAGGGATTATGACAAAGATATTTGGCCGATAACAGAAAACATCATAAATTCCTTGTATTAGCATATCAATAACAAAACAATGATAAAAGGAGGAAAATTCTAAACCAAAAAAGGGGATTCACATTTAGAGGCAAGAGGTATGATTGAAGTGTTAAATGAATGCTTTGCAACTGTCTTTACCTTTGAGGAATATGCTGCCCAAGCCATAGTGACAGAAAAAAATACAATGTCTAGAAGAGATTAAAAATTGATAAAGATGTGGTATTTGATAAGATGTCTGTACTCAATGTTGATCAGGCAGAGGGATAGGGCTGACATACATCCAGGGATATTGAACAGTGTGTGTGGAAATTGCAGAGGCACTGACAATTATCTTTCAATCTTTTCTGGATTTGGGAGTGGTATTAGAGAACTAGAGAATTGCAAAGGTCATACCGATTTCAAAAACGTTGTAAGGGAAGGCCAACAATTTTAACCTCTGTGGTGGGAGATCTTTAGAAGCAATTATTTGGAATATAATGAATAGTCATATGGAAAAGGATTGTGCATTGATTCAGAAGAGTCAGCATTGATTCATTAGGGAATATCATACCTGACTGACTTGTGGTAACGAAGAGTCAATTAGAGCAAGGCTTTGATGTAGTGTATATGAACTTCCAAAAATCCTTCAATGTAGTGTCACACAACAGACTTGTCCTTAAAGTTATAGATCATGGAATAAAGTGGACAGTAGCAATACGGATGAAAAAATGAGAGAAGGATAGTAAACAGAGTAATGGGTAATGGCTATTTTTCTGTTTGGAAAGTGGCTTATAGTGGACTTCCCCAGATCAGTTTTAGGATCTTTTCTTTCCTGGTTAGATATAAATTATCTTGATCTTGGTGTGGAAAGAACAATTTCAATGTTTGTGGATGATATGAAACTTGGGAAAATTGTAAACTGAGGGGGACTGCACAAAATTTCATTGAAAAGTTGGTGTTGTGGGCATTTTGGTACAAACAACATGAATAAACACGATAAAATAAAAGGTGCTTGTCAAAAGGGAGTAGAAGAACGAACATACAACCAGATATATGTACATAATGTTTGAAGGGTTACAGGAAATGTTGCGAGAGTTGTTAATTAACTACATAATATTCCAGGCTTCACAAAAAGGTACCCAGAGAAGGAGCAGAAGAGGGTACCCTTCCAGGCAGCATGATCAAGAAAGAATGTGACTCCATTGGAGAGAGTTACAGAGATCATTTACATGGATGGTTCCAAGATTAGGCACTTCAGTTATAAGGAAAGAATAGGCAGCACGATGGCTCAAGGGGCAGCACGGTGATTCAGGGGCAGCATGGTGGCACAGTGGTTAGCGCTGCTGCCTCACAGCACCAATATTCCGCGTTCAATGCCAGCCTCAGGCAATTGTAATTGTGGTGTATACACATTCTCCTCGTGTCTGCGTGGGTTTCCTCCTGGTGCTCCGGTTTCCTCCCACAGTCCAAAGATGTGCAGGTTAGGTCATTTTGAATTGTCCATAGTGTCCAGGTATGTGTAGTCAGGGGTTATTGTAGAGTAATAGGGTGGGGGAATGAGTCTGAGTAGGTTACTCTTCGGAGGGTCGGTGTGGAGTTGTTGGGCCAAATAGCCTGTTTCCACACTGTAGGGATTCTATGAAATGGATTGAGACTGATTTTCTTGGCGAGGAGAAGGCTCAGAGATTTGATAGAAACTTTCAAAATCCTGAAGGGTCTGAACAGAGTAGATTGAAAAATTGTTCTTGCCCATAAAAGGATCAAAACGAAAAAGGCACAGCTTTAAAGTAATTTTCAAAAAAAACAAACGCGAGGTGAGTCAAGTGTTTTCACAGCAAGTAGTTATGTTCTGGAAGTGTGGTGAGGCAGATTCCATTGAGTCATTAAGCAAAAATTGGATGTTATTTCCAAAGAAACAATTAGCAGGATTACAGAGAACAGGCAAGATAATGGCATTAATTTTAAACATTTAGAGAGGTGCAATAGAAACATTCAGGAGAATACACTAACAATTTTGAAAAGCATTGCTCTTGACATAAAAATGTAATCAAGTCTGAAGTCAGTAACTGTCAGAAGCAAAACTCTCCTCTAATTGTAGTCATATCTAGTGCAAAAGAAGATGATGTTTTTGTTCGTGGTTAAGCAGGTCACTCCCGGAACATTATTGCAGGAGTTCCTCAAGGTAATGTCCAGGCCCCAACCATCATCAGCTGATTCATCATTGATCTTCTAGAGATCGTACGTATGGATGGACATATGATTGATTAATGAAGCTGTCTGTATCCATATGCAGCAAGGCCTGCAGAATATTTGATTTTAGATGGATACATTGCAAATAATACTTTCATTACCTTTACTCAGATATTTTAAGTGTGTTCTATCCAGAAGACAGACGCAAAATTTATTCCAAATATCTTGCATTTCCTTGCTTTCAATTGTTAGTTCCCTAGTATCACCCAAAGAGACCAATGCCCACTGTAGGTACTCTTTTGTTGTTTCTTTTAAGTACTTGCAAATGCTCATACGTTTTATTTTAAAACTAATTTATACTCAGAACCTATTTTTCACTTTATCATTATATGCTAAGTTCTATACTTCAAATTTTCTGTTCCAGAACAAAACAGAGTATGTCTTTAGTTTTGATAACACCCTTTAGCCACACTGTCTTCATAACTTGGTCTCTATTAAAGTTGAGGCCAATAGTTTCAGACGCAAGTTTAACAACCTCAAACTGAATATGAAATTTCATTATTCTGTGATTGTCTTTGCTGAGAGGATCTTTGACCATGAGATCAATAATTAAGTCCTCTTTCAACAGATATTATCAGATCTAAAATAAACAGTTCCTGTATCAGCTAATGTATGGTTCTAAGAAGTTGTACTAAATTCATTGTACTATCTCATCCTCAATTTATCTTTGCCAATTGATTTGTCTAATCTTTAATTTTCATAAAGTCACCCACAATTATTGCAATATTTGGTCACCGATCATGTCTGTTTAATGACAATTAGATGTTTTGCACCATCTTCTATCACAATCTATCCTCTTCAGAAGACTGTGCACATTCAAAACAACGTTTACTTTTGTCTTTATCCCACTCGCACCCTGTTTGCTGTTTTATTTCTAACAGTACACAATGTCATTTTCTATGACACTCTGATTATTTATACCCACATCTCTGACGCTGCACGGTGGCCTTATCGTCTCTCTTTAATTTTTAAATTTACCCTCAACTGTTTCCTGTCTTTTACTCCTCTTTCCCTCTGCCAACCCCACCTCTCTATTCAGTTTAAAACCCTGACTGCAGCCCTAGCTATTTGAATTGCCAGGACATGGGAGACAAAGCAGTTCAAGTGAAGCACTCCCAACTGAACCACTCCCCTACCCCCCCACCCCCCCACCCCCCCCCCCAATATTGCTGTCAATGCACCCTGAATTGAAATGTATTGTCATAGACCAATTTTTGAATCCTGAATTCAGATGTTTGATCTAATTAGCCCTATACAAATTTGCTAGTGGCTCAGGTAATGAACTAGAGATTAATAGCTTTGTTGTACTGCATTTTAGTTCAGTCTCCAGCTGTTCATATTCCTTCAGCAGATTTATTTTTATAGTTACCATTGACATAGGTGTATTGTGTCTTGGATAACAATTGGATATTTACATGCCCACTCCAATTTCCTGTCCAGCCTTAAGGAACTGCCTTGAACTCTGCATTAAGTAGACAACAGACAATGTAACCTTTTCGCTGTAATGATAGTGTCATAGGGTCAATTCTTTGAGCCTATTTCGCTATGCAATATGATCATGATTCATCATTCAACTCAGTAAACTATTCCCACTTTCCAGGGATTAGTCTGGTTAACCATCTTTGCACTCCCTTTCTTGGACGAGGAGACAAAAACCACACACAATACTTCAGGTGTTATCTTATCAGTACATTGCACAGTTGCAGCAAAATACCCCTGCTCCTTTATTCTAATCAGCTTGCTTTTAAGGCCAACATACTATTTGCCTTTTCACTGCCTGCTGCACCTGCATGCTTACTTTCATTGAGTGGTCTATGAGGACACGCAAGTCACATTGCATGACCCTTTATCCAATATATTGCCATTCAAATAATAATTTCCCTGCCTGTTTTTGCTACCAAAGTGAATATCCTCACATTTTTTCAAATTATGCTGCATCTGCTTTGTTTTTGCTGACTTAAACTTGTCGATATCACACTGAAGCATCTCCTCACAGCAGATTCTTGTCACCCAGCTTTGTGTCATCTGCTAACTTGAAGATTTGACGTGTAGTTTCTGCATTCAAATCATTAATAAATATTGTGAATGGATGGGATCCAATTACTACACCCTGTGGTACCCAACGACTCACTGCCCACCACAAAAAAACCTGTTTACTCCTACTCTTTGTTTTCTGCCCAGTACCCAGCTCTCAATCAATGTCAGTCCAAAACCTCAAATCTGATGCATATCAATTTTGCCCGATAATGTCCTACTACTACTCCTGCCCAAACTGCAATGGCCCTGTAGAATAATTTCCATTTGAAAGAGCTTAGTAACTATTGGCCATGTGAAAGGCCTGAGGCATCTCCACAGCTATCTTCTGGATCCTAAACCTTCATCAATTATAATCACACTAAATTGTCCCTCATCATGACTTAAATTTAAATTAAGGAAGTGACTGCCTCTTGGAACAAAGTTCACCGGTAATATTTTTCCTTCTTGATGCATGTCAGAGATTAAAGTTCTGTCTCCAGCTTATCAGTTTTAAGAAGGTCCTTGAACTGTGCACGATTACGGCAATATGCTTACTTTGGAGCAGGGGTATTTTGCTGCAACTGTTAGCCTCCCTTTTCCACATGCTGTAGCTGCAACACATCTCCTTCCCTGCTGTCTGATGTATTTTTATCTAATTAATTGCTTTTTCAAGTTTTGATATATCACTATTTATAATTTTTAAAACAGTTGATTTAAATAATAATTTTGATTTCTAAATTTTAGCTTCATGCAATAGGTAATTAGTGTAACCTACCCTGCAATTCTGAATTAACTCTACTTGTTATTCATTTTAAATAAATCAACTTCATGTCAGAACATTTTTTTCTTAGTGTCCTCAACTTTCTGTATAAAACCAGACAGCCTTGAAATGTACAATACAGTTCGTCTGTATGCTGTCAAAAAGTTTTAAAGTCAATAAAGTTAAAGATCATATATATTTGAAATTCACCAGTTTTCCCTGTTGGCAGTCTCAACACAAATATCTAACTGATGCATGACTGGTTGCTCTGAAACCCTGGCTGCTCTTCCGTCCACTTCCTATTGATTACTTTATTCAGTCTCAATGGAATGGTGAGACAGTACACCTTCTCAGCTGCAGCCGACAATGCCTCTTCTCTCCAGGTGAAGCTGGAGTACAATAATGAGTACAGCAAGCCACTTCTCATTTCATATCAATTCACTGGGAGACAAAATAATTGCTGTGGTTTATTTTTTCTCTACCTGAAATATTCCAGAACTGTGTGGAATATTCAAAATTCCAAAAGTAGCCATATATTTTCCAGAATTAATTCTCCTTCCATCTAAATTTCCCTACTGAACCTCTGTCATTTTCTGATCCCTCAGGTCATTCTTCAAAGATAAGATTGCAGTAAGTGATAATAGGTTGTTTGAAGTATCTTACAACTGAAGATAACCTAGCTCCTCACATGCATATTTTATTTTCAACAAGATTGACAACTGTAATCCCAAATCTGGGCAACTGTAATCCCATTGCTGAAGCCAATTATAATGTCCCTCTACCAGTTCATCAGGTATTGGAAAATTCAGCACAGATTTAACCTTGATTGCACTGCAGAATATCAGGTGATGCAAACATGGCATTTTGGAAATCAAGTAAAAGCTGAATGATGATCACAGAAAGCTTAACAAATCAAAGATGTTGCTGACTTTACAAAAGGTGATACCATGGGTGCAGTATATTTCTAACTGAGTTAATTTATGAAAGTAAGGAGAAACTGTAGATGGATTTAAACACAAGAAGGAGAAGGTTTCAGATTTCAGACGTTAGGAAACTGAGAAACATGTTTGGTTAACACAGCCGACAGTGAAGCCAATTCGGATTTTGGTTACAATGCAATAGTGATAGCAACATTTTAGATGAGCTGAAATTTACAAATTGTGGTAAGATGAGAACCAGTGGTAAGATTATTGGAATAGTCAAATCTGACACTTATGACTGAAATTAAACTGATATTCACATTGCATTTTCAACTGCAAATCACCAAGACATGTAGCCAATCTGTTCCATTCCTTTAATTCACCCCGACATTTATTTTTTTATTCATTCATAGGATGAATATGTCACTGGCTGGCCAGCATTTATTGCCCATCCCAGTTGTCCAGTGGACAGTTAAGAGTCAACCACATTGTTGTTGTTCTGGAGTCATATGTAGTCCTGACCAGGGAAGAACGTCAATTTCCTTTACAGGACATTAATCAAACCAGATAGATTTTCCTGACAATCAACCATGGATTCATGGTCACAATTAGACTTTTAATTACAGATTTTTTATTGAATTTAAATTCCACATCTGCTGTGGTAGGAAACAAACCTGGGTCTTCAGAACATTACTTGGGTCTTTGGATTAACAGTCCACTGATAATACCAGTGGCCATCATCTCCAACTTTTATATTAAAATTAATCTTTCCCTCAGGTCTTACTGACCATCTACTTACTCTCAATTCAAGATGGCACCGGACAGGATTTACATGTATTTAGGATAGTCAATGTAGCATTGTGCATGTGAAATCATGTCTCACTAACTTCATTGAGTTTTTTTGAGTAAGTGACAAAGAGGATTGATGAGGGCAGAGCTGTGGACATAATCTATCTGGACTTCAGTAAGGCATTCAACTAGGTTCCTCATGGATGTAAGGTTGCTCACTGAGCCAGAAGGTTTGTTTTCAGACGTTTTGTTACCATACTAGGTACATCATCAGTGAGCCTCCGGATGACACACTGGTGGTATGGCCTGCTTTCTATTTATGTGTTTAGGTTTCCTTGGGTTGGTGATGTCATTTCCTGTGCTGATGTAATTTCCTGTTCTTTTTCTCAGGAGATGGTAAGTAGGATCTAAGTCAATGTGTAATTTGATAGAGTTATGATTGGAATGCCACCAACAAACACATTGTCTTGGATCCCATTTACCACCCCTGAGAAAAAGAACAGGAAATGACATCACCACAGGAAATTATGTCACCACAGAAAATGATGTCACCAACCCAAGGAAACCTAAACACATAAATAGAAAGCAGGTCATTCCACCAATGCTTCATCCGGAGGCTCACTGATGATGTTACCTAGTATGGTGATGAAACATCTAAAAATGGACCTTCCAGCTCAGCGAGCTAACCTATATCCAGAATCACAACCTGAGCTACAAATCTTCTCAAAACACACTAAGGTTCCTCATGGTTCGCAATGTTAGATCACATGGAGTACAGGGAGAACTAGCCATCTGGATATAGAACTGGCTCAAATGTAGAAGACAGAGGGGCTGGTGGAGGGTTGCTTTTTCAGACTGGAGGCCTGTGACCAGGGTTGTACCTCAAAAATTGGTGCTAGGTCCACTGCTTTTCATCATTTATATAAATGATTTGGATGTGAACTTTGGAGGAATGATTAGTAAGTTTGCAGATGACACCAAAATTGAGGGTGTAGTGGACAGCAAAGAAGGTTAACTCAGAGACCAACAGGATCTTGATCAGATTGGCCAAATGATCCGATGAGTGGCATATGGAGCTTAATTTAGATAAATGTGAGGTGCTGTATCTTGAAAAGGCAAATAAGGGCAGGACTTATACACTTAATGATAAGGTCCTGGGGAGTGTTGCTGATCAAAAACATCTTGGAATGCAGGTTCATAGTTCCTGCAAAATGGAGTCACAGGTAGATAGGAAGCAGTTGGTATGCTTTCCTTAATTGATCGGACCATCGAGTATAGAAGTTGGGAGGTCATGTTGAGGCTGCACAGGACATTGGTTAGGCCTCTTTTGGAATGTTGCATGCAATTCTAGTCTCCTTCCTATCGGAATGTTGTTCTGAAGCTTGAAAGGGTTCAGAAAAGATTTCCAAGGAAGTTGCCAGAGTTGGAGGATTTGAGCTATAAGGAGAGACTGAATAGACTGGTGCTGTTTCCCTTGGAGTGTCAGAGGTTGAGAGGTGACTTAGAGTGGTTTATAAAATCATGAGGGGCATGGATAGAATCAGTAGACAAGATGTAATACCTGGGGTGGGGAAGTCCAGAACTAGAGACCAAAGATTTAATGTGAGAGGGAAAAGATTTAAAAGGGGCCTAAGGGGCAACTTTTTCATGCAGAGGGTGGTGCATGTATGGAATGAGGTGCTAGAGGAAGTGATGGAGGAAGGTACATTTACAAAATTTAAAAGGCATCTGGATGACTATATGAATAGGAAAGGTCTAGAGGGATATAGGTCAAGTGCTGGCAAATCAGATTAAATTAGTTTAACATATCTGGTTGGCATGGATGAGTTGGACTAAAGGAACTGTTTCTGTGCTGTACATCTCTATGACTCTCTGTTGGCATATTATTTCACATCCACGTCTCCCTAATAAAGCTAGCATTTGCTTCTTTCCTGGGACCCAGTAGAAACTGCCACAACCTACTGACTACCACTTAACAAGATTGCTGATGCTGTGTTGGGAACAGAGCTCTGTTGCACATCCTGGACAGAACATGCAGATGTCATAAAGTCCAAAATGCAATAGCTGTCCACAACATGCTATGGAGGTCCAGTTCCTGGGACAGCAGTGGTCGCATTGTATTGCTCAGTACAGTTAAATTAGAATTCAAGGAGGAAATGTAAATTTTTTATGGTCCAATTTTTCATTTCAAACATGTGCTTATCTGTGAGAGTAGATGGGAAACTATAGTGTCAGTCTATGCTTTGTCCTTGACTCACTGGACTTGAAACCACAAGTTTCACTTGTAAAACACACCAGTAAGGTTACTTCCATAATGCAGATTTGTAATTTATATTGATGTAATGAGAGAAGTTTGTTTGTCATCAGAATTTGATGAGGCACAGTATAGAAAAGTGAGTAATGAGTAAGTTCCAGACAACTTCCGCAGACAAGTAGAAAATATATTTCCTAGCAAGTTATCCAAGCATGAAGTAAATCATACTGTCATGTTCTTCTGATTTCAAAAGATAGTTCCTGCATTCTTGTTTATGTTACACAGCAGGGGAAACAGAACAACCTGAAACATCACCTAAAACAGTGAAGTTATTTTTACAATGGGCAACTAATAACGCACTTGTCAACTTGCACAACAAGAATAAAATCAAATGCTTCACCCATCAATCGCACTTGCCCAGTTTGCTGAACACTCTGCACTAGTCCTGCTTGTGGAAGATTCCATAATCTTACATGATTGGCAATGATAAATCAGCTACTACATATAAAACTTTCACATGACCTGGTAACGAAAAGTCTTGTCTACTTCTGTCAGTCAGGTAATGCAATCTTTTCACTTAAACCTTAATAGGAGTCATGTGTAACCTATCTTTGAAGCATAAAATTGGTGTTGTAGTTCAGGCACCTTTAACTGAAGTCACCAAAGTTTCTTTTCCAATAAATCACTGGATCTGCAACATTCATTTTATGCTCCAGAAAGGTGAAAATTATGCAATTTTATTTTATCCCAATACAATACCTCTAAACCAAAGGGAAATGTTGCCTGCAGAAAGAAAATTCCTCAAGTAGAGTATTGTGATATGTTCCTTGTTTTGAGTGACAAAAAGGCTTTTACTTCAACTTTTTCAATTACATTTTGATAAAATGGCGAATTCGCAACACAAATGAAAAAATATTATCTGTGACCATTTGCTTTTCTCAAATAACCAACTAACATTAAAATTGCAAAAAACAAAAGATGCTTGCGTTTGGAAAAAGCACTTAAGCAAATGTTTTTAAGAACTGTTCCCACAGCTTGATTACCTTTGAATTATGGAGATGTGCAACAACTTTGAAATACTTGCATACATCTGACCCAGGGATAGGTGCTGTCAGTTCAATTGAATTATGACGCTCACTGTGGCTGGAAACATTGATATTTATTCCATGAGCATCTTCTGGCTCTGTAAATTCCATTAAAATATGTTTCTCATGGAATTCTGTCAAATGCAGAAAGGCATTGGGTACCACTCATTTTACTTTTCTGTCTCCATGGAGCTGTCTCATTGTGATTCATATCGTTTCCAAGTTTTCTGACCTGATGAGTTTTCAATATGGGACAGACTCAAAGAGATGCTTTCCCAAGTTGTTCAGTGTGTACAGGGTATTGTCTGAAAGGATATAACCTTGGACAGGATAACTTAAGTGACAGTCATAATTGAATCATGGTTAGTGTTGTAAGGGTAGATAAAGATCACATTACGTTCTTACCTCTCCTTGGCAGACTCACATAAACATTTCATGAATGCAGTTTATACAGGACGCACAACAAGTGGTGTTGATGTGTTGCAAATATGTATTTTTAAGTTACTGGACACAACTGCTTTAAAAAAGGTACACTGGAGTGTAAGACATCAACTGGAGAAATAGTTAGATAGGAGTGAGATGTTATGGATTTCTTGGCAGGACAGGTAAGAAGAGAAGGAAGGTGAAAACAAAAAGTAAATAACTCCTTCTTTGCTTGTTTGGGAAAATGCACTCCAAAGTATTTTTAATAATATCCTTTTTGGTGGTAGATTGGGACCTCTATCTTTCAGAGCTAGAAAACTGCAGGATCTATGCTTGTCTGAAGAGTTCAGCAAGTCGAGACATGTTTGCAAAGCGAAAACACTGCACAGTCTGTATGAATCATCTTAATGACATGAGCAGTAGTTGGTGACAGACTTTGCTAGACTATTAATTAGTTAATGGAATCATAAATTGGATTATACTACTAAATCAATATAGAGTTTAAGTCAGAAATGGCTGTGCTGAAACCACACTGTGGCTTGGTCAGATTACATCTTGGGTTACTGGAATCAAGGTATTTGAAAAGCATTCAAGCTATTAAGACAGAGCAGCAGAAAGCTATGAGATTTATCACCCTTATTGAATCATACACATAGCAAAATTGTATACTAATTTTGAAAGGAGGTTGTGTGTTATCGTAGTTGTATCATTAAAGATATTAAAAGTCACATTATTTAAAACTGAAGCATCAAAATGTAAAAATTGCTTTATATTTGTTCAAGGCATATTGAGTATTATTGCTGAGGTCACCACTTATTGTCCATTCCTAATTTTACTTGAACGTGGTGATGCTCTTAACTGCTGAAGTTCATCTATTGTGATAATCAATGAGAAAACATTTTGAAAAAAAATTAAAAAGAGGATCTCTGCATCCAAAGACCACTCTATATTTTCATTGATATTGTCTGCAGTCGAGATGAATGAGAGAAAATCTCATTAAAACATGTTACATTTTTTACAGGGGTCAGCAAAGTAGATAAAAGAAAGATGTTACTTTGGCTTGGGGATGGAGCTCATCGTGCACAGTATTCAATTATGACCTCGGCCATTTAGGAGAGTGATGGAGGGGAATTTTTTCACTCAGAGGTTGCTGAATCTTGAGAATTCTTTGCCCTAGCTGGCTGAGGGGATTCAGCCATTAAGTATGTTCAGTCTTAGATCAATACATTTGTGCATGCTAAGCACACTAATGGACACGTAGGTCATGTAAGAAAGTGGTGTTGAAGTGGATCAGACATTGTACGGATGGATTCAAAGGGCTGAATGGTCTACTCTTGTTCCCTTTGTATGTGCTTATGTTCAGGGGAATGGAGTAAAAAAAATCTCACAAATTCTTTCAAGGTACTTTTAGAGGATAAGGTGCAGGAGACTGCAAATATTCTTTAATGATTGGACAAGCTAAATTGACCAAACAATTGTGCATTATATGACTTCATACCACATACAAGGTTGGATTTTGTTTTGAAAATATTGATGACACAAACAGCAATTTTATTCATCAGGTTTTTTTTATATCACAAACATGGTGAAATGGAAAAGTGCACTGACCTGTAAAGGATCAATGGAGAACCTTTTTAACAAGGTTGGAATGATTTAGATGGCATGAAGGGAAAGATCAGATGATGAAGAAGTGATGAATTTTGTGCATAATGTTTTGTTCAAATGCTGCAGGATTGGGGCAATCATTTCTACATAAACTTCATAAAAATTGCATCAGGACATCAGGCTTCCCATTCAAAAGTGAAATTTTGCCCAGGCATTATAAATGGAGACCAAACTCACCATAAAAATTTACAGCTTGTTTATTGGGTCTCATTTTAATACTGTGTTAAGTCATAATTACTACTAAAAAAGTCCTTTGACATCAAAATGTATTTTTTCTAAATTTGGAGACACACTCCTTCTTTATTTAAATAATTGCTGAAGATTGTCTTCTGTAATTTATTTCCCTTTTCCCTTTCTTCCTGAAGTTTTTACCTTTTTTTTCTATTTAGCTTCTATTTAATGTTGAACTCATTATTCTGGCATGCATTTCCGAGTGTAAACTGCTTATTAACAGTTCTTCAATCTGATGATCAAGATGATACACCATTCATTGCCCTCTTCACACATGCAGTGATGTTTGGATGTCCCGCTGAGACTAACGTGCCATTCAAAAACCTGGAGAAAGTTTAGGAGCAATTACAAGTCTAACATACTCCAGGTGCTATTCATTAACAGCTCACAGCAAAATCTGGCTCATTGCAGTGCCCTTAACAGGCTTTGCTTGTTAATGTTAAACTGGCCACATGGGTGTTTTTGTGGTGATGAAAGAAAGATGATAGTGGTGCCTTTTTACTGTGTCACTGTAAAAACAAAAAAAAAAATGACATAACCACAGATAATTTGGGAAACATATAAACATTACTGCTGGGCCTGAGTGCAGTGGTAATGTGAGGGATTCTGAACAAAAAGCACCTGTATAAGGAAAAAGAGAAAGAAAGTTGTGATTCGAATTGATTGTGTCAATATGGGGAGCCAGTGATCAGTGTGAGAGAGAAAACAAATCTGGCTCATTAGGAGCCCTCTTGCAGCTCAATGGTAGCGTCCCTTCTCCTGGACTAGGAGTCCCAGGTTCAAGTCCCACCTGCTCTCGAAATGTGTAATAATATCTCTGAACAGGTTGATTAGAAAAATAGGTGAAAAAAAAGGAAACTAACTCATTTATGTACAAACACCTGGGTTATCTGGTTCACCTTAATTCTTTAGTACTTTGGGTGGCCTATTGCTTTTAAATGTTCCTTAGGCAGGTGTATGTTTGAGAAAAATGCATAAATTGCATGGCAGAATCTGTAACTTCATGACTGTGAAAGTATGATTTGCTTCCACAAGTACCTGAAAAGAGTTTCTCCTCATATTAGTTACTGAGGAAGTTTAACATGTTGTGACGCTTTATTGCATCAAATTATAGATTGATGAGCTGTCATCTTCTTCCCCAGAATCAACAATAGACAATGAGTGATATAGTACTATATCGCTAAATCAATACAATCAAGCTTACTTACCATTATAACCAAGCTGAACCACACAGATGCATACAGTTTACAGTTTTTGCAAGGATCAGTCACTCAATTGGAGGCAGTTTAAAAAAGTTCACTGTGATGGAGTGAATGTCTTTTGACCAAAATATTAAAAAGGTTGGGTCTCTACTTATTGAAATTTAGAAGACTGAGAGATGATCTCCATGAAACACGCAGGATTCTGCAGGGTCTTGACGGGGTAAATGCTGAGAAGACGTTTCCACTTGTGGGAGAGTCAAAGACCAGAAGGCCTTAGAAGGCAGAGGGTCTCAGAATTAAAGGGTATATGTTTAAGATTGAGATAATGAGGAAATTCTTCTCTGAGGGTTCAGTCTCTTTAGAATTCCTTGCCACAGAGAGCTGTGGGGGCAGAGTCCTGATGTCTGAGATATTTAGAATCTTGATCAGTCAGGCAAATTAACGGTTACAGAAAAAGGACAGAAAAGTGGACGTGAGTAATGTCAGATCAGTCATAATCCTATTGAATGGCAGAGCATGGTCAAATGGCCCACTCCGACCTCTTATTGTCAAAATCATAATGTATACTAAAATTACTGTATGTTCCTGTTCTTTTTGGTATTCTTCTGATAGTTTGCCAGCCGCACATGAGAAGGGAGAAAGTGTTTTTCCACTGTCCACAGGAAAAACATCAGTATCTGTTGAATGAACCATGGTCAAAGACTAATTGAGTTTTAACTCTCTTTCCAAAATACAATATTTGTGCATTGAAAATGGTTTTCAGGTAGACTCGTACTGTGACCAAGTAGGGGTTAACAAGTAATTTGAGATACCATTATTGGAATCATAGGATTAATGGAGATTTGCATCACGGGAGGAGGCCATTCAGACCATAGAGTTATAGAGATGTACAGCATGGAAACAGACCCTTCAGTCCAACCTGTCCATGCCGACTAATATCCTAAATAAATCTAGTCCCATTTGCCAGCATTTGTCCCATTTCACTTTAAACTCATCCTATTCATGTAATCATCCAAATGCCTTTTAAATGTTGTAATTTTACCAGCCTCCACCAATTCCTTTGGCAGCTCATTCCATACATACACCACACTCTGCGTGAAACAGTTGTCCCTTAGGTCCCTTTTAAATCTTTCCAGTGTCACCTTAAACCTACGCTCTCTAAGTCGGGACTCTGCTACCTCTGGGGAAAAGACCTTGTCTATTCACCCTATGCCCCTCATATAAACTGCTCTGGAGCTTCTGATGCTTCAGGGAAAATAGCCCCAGCTGATTCAGCCTCTCTCTATAGCTCAAACACTCTAACCCTGGCAACATCATTGGAAACCTTTTCTGAACTCTTTTAAGTTTCACAACATCCTTCCTAAAGCAGGGAGACCAGAATTGAATGCAGTATTCCAAAACTGGCATAACCAATGTCCTGTATAGCCGCAACATGACCTCCCAACTATTATACTCAATGCACTGACGAATAAAGGTAAGCATACCAAACATCTTCTTCACTACCTTGTCTACCTGTGACTCTACTTTCAAGGAATTATGAATCAGCAAGGTCTCTTTGTTCAGCAATCCTCCCCAGGACCTTACCATTAAGTCATAGAGTCATTAACATGTACAGCATGGAATTAGACCCTTCAGTCCAACTCTCCATGCCAACCCAATATCCCAACCCAATCTCGTCTCACCTGCTAGCACCCAGCCCATATCCCTCCAAACCCTTCCTATTCATATACCCATCTTTTTAAATGTTGCAATTGTACTAGTTTCCATTACTTCCTCTGGCAGCCCATTCCACTCATGTACCACTCTCTGCGTGAATAAGTTGCTCCTTCGGTCTCTTTTATATCTTTCCCCTCTCACCCTAAACCTACGCCCTTTAGTTCTGGACTCCCCCACCACCCCAGGGAAAAGACTTTGCCTATTTATCCTATCCATGCCCCTCATAATTTTATAAACCTCTATAAGGTCACCCTCTCAGCCTCCGATGCTCCGGGGAAAACAGTCTGTTCAGCCTCTCCCTATAGCTCAAATTCTCCAACCCTGGCAACATCCTTGTAAAGATTCCTTCCTGAAGAAGGGCTTATGCCCGAAATGTCGATTCTCCTGCTCCTCGGATTTTGTCTGGCCTGCTGTGTTTTTCCAGCACCACATTTTTCAACTCTGGTCTCCAGCATCTGCAGTCCTCACTTTCTCCTAACATCCTTGTAAATCTTGTCTGAACCATTTCAAGTTTCACAACATCTTCCCATAGGAAGGAGACCAGAATTGCATGCAATATTCCAAAAGTGGCCTAACCAATGTCCTGTATAGCTGCAACATGACCTTCCAACTCCTGTACTCAATACTCTGACCAATACAGGAAACTATACCAAATGCCTTCTTCACTATCCTATCTACCTGCGACTCCACTTTCAAGGAGCTATGAACTTGCACTCCAAGGTCTCTTTGTTCAACAATACTCCCTAGGACCTTACCATTAAGTGTGTTAAGTCCTGCTAAGATTTGCTTTCCCAAAATGCAGGACCTCACATTTATCTAAATTAAACTCCATCTGCCACTCCTCAGCCCACTGGCCCATCTGATCAAGATCCCGTTGTAATCCGAGGTAACCTTCTTCGCTGTTCACTACATCTCCAATTTTGGTGTCATTTGCAAATTTACTAACTAAAGTCTTATTTGCCTTTCCAAAATGCAACACCTCACATTTATCTAAGTTAATCTCCATCTACCAGTCCTCGGCCCACCTGCCCCACTGATCAGGTCCCATTGTACTCTGAGGTAACCTTCTTCTCTGTCCACTACACCACCAATTTTGGTGTCTTCTGCAAAGTTACTAATTATCCCTCCTATGTTCACATTCAAATTATTTATATAAATGATGAAAAGCATTGGACCCAGCACCAATCCTTGTGGCACGCCACTGCTCACAGGCCTTGAGTCTGAAAAGCAACCCTCCACCATGATGTTCTGTCTCCCATCTTCAAGCCAGTTCTGTATCCAAATGGCGAGTTCTCCCTGCATTCCATGTGATCTAACCTTTCCAACTAGTTTATCATGAGGAACCTTGTCAAATGCTTTACTGGAGTCCATACAGAGCACATCCACTGCCCTGTCTTCATCAATCCTCTTCATTACTTCTTCAAAAAACTCAATCAAGGTAGTGAGACATGATTTCCCACTCACAAAGCCATGCTGGCTATTTCTAATTACTGCTGAAAATGTGTTGCTGGGAAAGCGCAGCAGGTCAGGCAGCATCCAAGGAACAGGAGAATCGACATTACGGGCATAAGCCCTTCTTCAGGAATGGCCTGAAGAAGGGCTTATGCCCAAAACGTCAATTCTCCTGTTCCTTGGATGCTGCCTGACCTGGCGCTTTTCCAGCAACACATTTTCAGCTCTGATCTTCAGCATCTGCAGTCCTCACTTTCTCCTATCTCTAATTACTCCTTGCTTTCCAATTACATGTAAATCCTGTATCTCAGGATCTCCTCCAACAACTTGCCGACCAGCGGTGTCCGGCTTACTAGTCTATAATTCCCTGGCTTTTCCTTACTACCTTTCTTAACTAATGGCACCACCTTAGCCAACCTCCAGTCTTCGGACACCTCATGTGTGACTATCGATGATATGAATATATCAAAAGGGGGCTCAGCAATCACTTCCCTAGATTCCCACAAAATTCTGCAGTACACCTGATCAGGTCCCAGGGATTTATCCAACTTTATTCATTTTAAGACGTCCAGCACGTACTCATCTGTAATATGGAAATTTTTCAAGATGCTGTTATTTATTTCTCGAAGTTCTCTATCTTCTGTATCCTTCTCCACAGAAATCACTGATGCAAAATACTTGTTTAGCATCTCCCCATCTCCTGTGGTTTCATACAGAGAGAGCCTTGCTGATCTTTAAGGGGCCCTATACCCTTTCCAGTTACCCTTTTGTCCTTACTGCATTTGTAGATCTTACAAATCAGCTTTCAGCGGGAGCAATTTAACATGTCCCATTCACTCATCTTGGCAAAAGTGAGGATTGCAGATGCTGGAAACCAGAGTTTAGATCAGAGTGGTGCTGGAAAAGCACAACAGGTCAGGCAGCATCCGAGGAGCAGGAAAATCAACATTTCGGGCAAAAGCCATTCATCAGGAATAGAAATCACTCAACTGTTAACTTTCAGGAAGGATCAAGAGCATTAAATAGCAGGAACTTTATTATGAAAGTGTTTACTCTGCATGGAGCAAAGTCAGACTCAACTGTCTCCTACTTAGAATGTCTGATTACATCATTGTCATGAGATCAGACTCTTAAAGTGACAGTCCACCATACTTAACAAATATACATCACTTAGCATCTAGGATTTCATTCCTCTCAGGTTCTTAGCCAACCTACTTTTTAAAACCCCCAAACCCCTTTCAGGTATTGCACACCAGATCATGAATACTTACTGCATTAAAAATATTTTCCACCTTGATTTCTCCATCTCTTCTTTTTCCTCCCCTGTCTTTCCTGAATATTTTGAATCCAAACAAATTTATGACCCAAGGCTGTCCCCTGTGAGCTCAATTACAAGGCATATTTAACATGCTTCTGAGATACCATCCAAAATTTTGTCCAATATTTCTGCTCATGGGAAAAGAATTTCCTTCAAGTATCATGACCAATGTGAGATAATCTTGTATTTGGTCTGGGTGGGATGCTGTTAGAGATTCGGTGCAGACCAGGTGGGCTGAAAGGCCTTTTTCTACACTGTACGGATCCTATCATTCAAGTCCCCAGTGGAAATCCTGGTGGGGTGGAGGGGGTAGGAGGTGCAGTTTAAGGGGGCAGTGGACTTCCTGCTTTGGAGTTCCTGAGGGACATTGGACCCTTTTATATTTAGTTCTCATCAATATCCTGTGAGCCAGTTGCCTTAAACATGAAGAGAATGACAGGGTATGCAGGCAGATGTTGACACGCAATGAATGGACTGCTGAATTCTCTTCAGGCAAATCATAATGACTAGGGAGAGTATGGTGAGAATTGGACAGCCTTCTTGCTTTTCCATGCCTCACCAGAATAAATTAGTATCAACTAATGAATTAATATGTGAAATAACTGCACAAAGGCCAGTATCCCGTCATCAAGTCATCCTTTAGTTACTTGTATACTTAGAGTGGCTGTGGCCAGCCAGCTTGGAGTCAGTGCCTTGAACTGAGGAGATTCTAAATGCCCTGTTTTATTCATCAGCTCAGGCTTCCAGGTTAACAAACCCAATGAACTATCTCATAGTCAACTAGGTCTATCTTGATCCAATAACTTCAACATATTAATAATCCCTGCCTGGCTCAGGGAATTAGAGAGTTTTGGACTAAGTAGTTTGAAGTCAAAGCTTCTACTAGTGGAGTGAAGCTTTAGTGGGGAGCAGGTGAGGGATGCAACAGTCAACAACAGCTTACTGGCATGGTTTTTAATGAAGATTAAAGCCTAATATAGAGGATAGCTGAAAATGTGTTGCTGGAAAAGCGCAGCAGGTCAGGCAGCATCCAGGGAACAGGAGAATCGACGTTTCGGGCATAAGCTCTTCTTCAGGAATATAGAGGATACCTCAATCTGCCAGTTCATCTAATATTTCCTTAGATGGAGGAAACTAAATTCTCTCCAAATGCAAGATGACCAAATAGTTCAAACTGTAGAACATAAAATTAAAAATACTCCACTTTTCAAGTGAAGTTCTATTGTGACTGTTGTGAGAGTCTAATAAAATTGATGAAAATCCAGCAAAAGATTTACCTGAGGCAATCTGAACACATTATTAGTCCAAACTTCCCAAACAAGTTCATGGACATGGAAGTGGTTATATGTGGGCTATGCCCTTCCAAATCCAGAAGTTTTAGGGACACCACTGAGTAAGTTAGTTGTGGTCAGCAAGCTAGCAAACAAGTACGATCATTAGGACCAGTGGTTTGGGAATTTTGATCAGGATATTGACTCAGTGATCTCATAGGGGGAGTTTAAAACTATCTTCAAATAGCTATCTCGCTTGATCAGGCAATTATTAAAGTCTAAGAGATTGGGACATCACCTCTCTACCCTGGCTACTTGCAACTTATTTAATAATCATCTGAAACAGGGAATGTCAAAGATTAGTCTTTAAATTGGGTGACTTTCCCTGACTCATACATCTCTGCTGCAGCGGAGGTGTTGATCAACATTCTTTGACAAAAACATTGATCTATATCTTTTGGTATCACGTAATTGCCTGCTAATCACATGGAACAAGCTCTGTCTCTACAAAAGAAAGTAATGGCTCACTGACAATAACTTTAAAAATGATATTAGGAAGGGTGACTATTTAGGTCTGAGCAAAGAAACAGTTTTGAATGTGCGTCCGAAAAGAAGGAAGTGGAAATTCTTAGAAAAGAGGTTGGAGTTTGAGCTTCGAAGAAATATCTCCTCCAGTGGAGCAAAGTTCCCCAGGGCACAAATACTCATCCTGGATCTCTGGTTTAGTTTGTTTGATAATGAAAGCCCATTGTTGACTATGCCTTTGAGCTCAATAATTCTTAAGCAAGGATTATTCTTTTTGACATGGGTTAGCCAATGTAATATTTTTTGTAAATAAAATCTGCTTTGACCAAAATAAAATCCAAGTCTTTACTCACTATACAGAATCAATGTTGAAGTATTTAAGATGAGAATGGTCCCTCAGAAACATTATTTAAACTTTTGATGATTTTTAATGAAATCCACTGAGTCTTTTATAGCTTCTTTGACTTTAATTATTTCTGATGTTAACTCCCCTATGGACATAATTAACATAATCGAAAGATAGTTATTTAAAATAGTTCTATTCTTTAAGTCAGTAACACATTTTCACATCACCATAATTAGCATTTGGATGTGTCAGCAGCCATAGTTATTTTGTGCAGTAGGCTGTGGACTCCATTTGAAGAAATTGTTTAGATATCAAATCAATGAAAATATTTTTTGTAATTATTATTTAATCATGAAAGTGATGGCATTTTATTTCATTGTGTATTCTTCAAATATTTGTCTAACATTCACATCAATTTCATTTTGGAATTGTATAAATAACTGTTTTCTGACCCTTTAATATTATAAAGTTGTTTTAATTGATATCATCCTGAATTGCATAACAAAAAAAACACAGATGCCTTGAATCTGGAATTTCATTTTAGGTGCAATCAGCAGTCCAGGCAAAAAGTATTGTCAAAATTGCAGTACTTTTCTGAATGTTGCTCATTTTCACTCATATTAATTTTGTGTGTCATTGCAAGTAAAATTTTCTGTGAAGCAGTGTGATTGAACAAGCTTATATATATATATATTTTCCTATTTTGCAATGAAGGTACTCCTTGAAATATTGAAGCATCAGTGCTGGAACCCTTGTCCTTCCAGATTTTCATTAATGACCCAATTCTTAGTGCATAGAGCACAATTTCCATAATTTGAGAGTGACAGAAACTATAAAGCATTATGAACCATGAGGCCAAGATTGCAGAACTTCAAAACGACATATTATATGAGGACTAAAATTAATTAATTGGCTCATAAAAATACATTAAATAATCGCATATATATGTGCATGTTTCATTGCATTTAAGAGCATTTTATGTGGTGTCTCGCCATCCAACTGAAGTTTTCAGAATGCACTATCTACTGACAATCATTGTGAAGTTGCATTATTGCATTACTCCTATGATGCACTATTCCATCTATATTGACCTTACTGACATTTACCTTGTAAGCTGTTACAAGTGGAAGCAGTCAAAATACTCCTGACAATATCTAAACTTCAAACCCCATGTGTGTTATTCATTACCCTTAAACTTTGATCGTCTTTTGTACATTGTATTCTGATTTAAGAAATGATTTTTGCTTTCAGTTTAGGTATGCCCTGTATCTGTAATTGTGTAGATTGTAATAAACAGTGGCTCAAGGTAGTACACAAAGTGTTTGTAAAATGTCCAGTATGTGTAACATTTCAACAAGAGAAAACCACCACTGTATTCTGCAGATGTATTGTATAATTTGAATTGAATTGAATTTATTATCATGTGTACTGAGGCACAGTGAAAAGCTTTGTCTTGTGAGCAATACAGGCAGATCACAGAGTTAAATAGCATAGATAAGTAAATAATATGTAAACAACGGCAAAAACAAAAACACAAGTACAGGCGAATATTAAGAGTTTGTGAGTCCATTCAGTATTCTAATAGTAGGGTAGAAACTGTTTCGAAACCAGCTGGTGCGTATGTTCAGGCTTCTGTACCTTCTCCCCAATGATAGATGTTGTAGAAAAACATTGCCAGGCTGGGATGGATCTTTGAGAATGTTGACGGTCTTTCCTTGACAGCGGGCCTGGCAGATGGGTTCTGTAGATGGGAGGAGAAAGTGAGGACTGCAGATGCTGGAGATCAGAGCTTAAAGTGTGTTGCTGGAAAAGCGCAGCCGGTCAGGCAGCATCCAAGGAACAGAAGAGTCGACGTTTCGGGCACAAGCTCTTCTTCCTGAAGAAGGGCTTATGCCCGAAACGTCGACTCTTCTGTAGATGGGAGGTTGGCCTTTGTGATTGTCTGAGCCGAGTTCCCACTCTCTGTAACCATCTCCAATTTTGAGTGGTACAGTTGCCACACCAGATACTGATACATCAAGATAGAATGCTCTCAATGGTGAACCTATGAAAGTTGGCAAGGGTATTCACCGTCACGCCAAATTTCCTCAGCTGCCTGCAGAAGAAGAGATGTTAGGCCTTTGTAACCAGTGTCTCCACATGAAGAGGCCAAGAAAGCTTGTTGTGGATGCCCACTCCCAGGAGCTTGGCACTCTCTACCCTTTCCACCTCTGTGCTGTTAATGTGTAGGAGGGCATGAGTAACATCCTTCCGAAAGTCAATAATGAGTTCCTTGATTTTGCCGGCATTGAAAGCTAAGTTGTTCTCAGTGCACCATTTTTCCAAGTCTTCCACCTCCAGTCTGTTTCATCGCCAGATGAGATTTGACCGACTATGGTGGTGTCATCAGCGAACATGTAAATGGTATTTGGCGATGCAGTCATGGGTATACAGTGAGTACAGTAGTTGGCTGAGTACGCACCCCTGGGGACTGCAGTGCTGAATGTTAGTGAGGATGAAATATTATCTTCAATCTTCACTGATTATGGCCTGTGGCTCAGGAAACTGAAGATCCAGTTGCAGAGAGTGGGGCTTAGTTAAACTAGTTTAACATTTCTGTTTCTGGAAATGTCCATCTATATTCTTCTGCTGTAGCTTGGTTCGTGTTCAGAACAGGAATTTCAGTCATACTGCAATTTTGTTTACCTTCAAATTCCACACAGCAAACATTTTGATGGAATCCATTTCCCTGACCTTTTTTCATGTTGAACATTGAGCTAAATCTTGCCTTTCTATTAACATCGTACATGCCCTATGAGGAACAGCTGGCAAAGCTTTTCTGCTAGACTCAAACCTTTGACAAAGTTGCTGAGATATTCTTTAAAAACAATTTTCACATTAAAAATAGAGCTTTGTCAAACCTCTGGAGAAAACCAATAGCTTATCCGAGGAAAGTGAATATGCATGGACTAAGAAATGGGCAATCATATGTAGTAGTTATTAATACATGTACTAAATTCTATTTCATTCTGCCAAACTTGATTGCCATCACCTATTTAATGTGAATTGGTCTCAGTAATAAATTTGGCATTTAGTTAGAATTATTAACTCACTATCTGTTTCAGAAAGTTGCAGTAAATGTTTAAATGGCATTGCAAACAAGCAGTTTTTTTTTCAGGTGTGAGAGCAAAACCTCAGTCACAGCAATTGAAGAATTATCTTGTGGAGAAATGTTTCCCATTTTCCTGACCTGCTCTTGCTCATTTACATAGTTTAGCAACACACTGTGACAAGCAGTTCATTCCTGCTAATGCTAGTGATCATTAGAGGATGGGTGGTGGAGTGCCACAGTTCATTTACATCTAATTGCTGCACTTTAATAGACAATTGCAACAAAGAACATGTACCTCATTCGTTTGGGTAACAGTCTGCACTCATCAGATAATATCACCAATTGCAGTGGAAAACAAAGTTCCTTTCCAGCATTCAGACTCCACAGCAAAAATGTTCGAGGCAGTCCACTGGTATTTTTACTGTAGAGATACATCAGCAATCTTTATAAATTGTTCATTTGGAAAGGAACTGATGTATATTCACGTCACTTCAGCAGCTGTTTTTGAGTTAGAATTAGAATTCCTACAATGTAGAAACAGGCCTTTCAGCCCAACAAGTCCACACCGACCCTCCGAAGAGTACCCACCCAGACACATTCCCCTCCCCTATTACTCTACATTTCCCCTATTGCAATAACTTACACATCACTGAACACTATGGGTGACTTAGCTTGGCCAGTTCACCTAACTTGCGTATCTTTGGACTATCTCCCAGCCATCTGTGCTGGGAGTATATGATATTTCTTATACAGCATAATTGTAAACTAAAAATGTTTCCTTATAATGCAAGGAAACTCATACAGTCACGGGTGGAACGTGCAAACTCCACACAGATAGTCACCTGAGGCTGGAATCAAACCTGGATCCCTGGTGCTGTCATACAGCAGTGCTAACCACTGAGCCATTGTGCTGTCTGTGCTGGGTGTATATGATATTTCTTATACAGCACATTTGTAAACTAAATATATTTCCTTGTAATCTTGTTGGTACTGTATTAAAATGAGGGAGTTAAACATACAGAAATTTGGAATCATGTTTTTTCTGATGATGAGTGACATAGAATTAATTCTCCACTATGATGCTGTGGAACAGTTAATAAATAACACATCACAAATGCGGTACAATTTCCAGAGCTTTGTGTTCATAAATGCCAGATATATACCACAATAAGATATTTCTGTTGCCTTACTGAAATATGTTATCCATGGGAAATGGTTTGCCCTGCAAGTCATTTAGAGCATGGGGATATCTTCTGAATAACTAATTAATAACAAAAAAAAACTCAGTTGTGGAAAGCAACCATTCCTTGGCAAAAAAGAAGTGCAAATTTGCTGAGTTTTATATCAAATCAAGATATTTTTATACTTGTAAACTTTAATGTGATCTTCTCAAAATATGACGGGAATAAAGTAAGTGTTAAACAGTTGAATTTTCTTTCTTCAGGCTTTTATTATTGCGCTGATCTACTGCCAGTCTCCAATTAGAATGCAGAAATTTTTAATCAACCTGTTCAGTTATGTTGCAACACATATGGGACTTGAACTCAGGCCTTCTAGCCTAGAGGTAGGAACATTACCACTGCATCACAAGAGCCCTTTAGAAAACAAGTCCATCTTTATGCACAGCTGATCACACAGAGAACAGCCATCTAATTATTATGTCTTGAACATAAAACATTGAAAAGTATAGCACAGTATAGGCACTTCGACCCTCGATGTTGTGCCGACCTTTTATCCTACTCTAAGATCAAACTAAGCAACATACCCTTCATTTTATCGCATCCATGTACCTCTCCAAGTGTTGCTTAAATGTCCCTTATGTATCTGAATCTACTACCACTGCTAGCAGTGCATTTCCATGCACTCACCATTGTCTGTGTAAAGACCCTACCTCTGACGTCTCCCCTAAACCTTCCTCCAATAAAAATATGCCCCCCATCATAGCCATTTGCTCCCTGGCTATCCACTCTATCATTGTCTCTCATCATCTTATATACCTCTATCAAGTCACCTCTCATCCTTCTTCGCTCCAAAGAAAAAAGCTCTAACTCCCTCAACCTTTCTTCATAAGACATACCCTCCAGTCCAGGCAGCATCCCGGTAAATCTCCTCTGCACCCTCTCTAGAGCTTCCACCCTCTTTCCTACAATGAGGCGACTGGAAGTGAACACAATATTCCAAGCTTGGTCTAACCAGGGCTTTACAGAGCTGCAGCATAACCTCGCGGCTTTTAAACTCAATCCCCTGCCAATGAAAGTCGACACACCATATGCCTTCTTAACAACCCTATCAACTTGGGTTGCAACTTTGAGGGATCTCTGGGCATGGACCCCAAGTTACCTCTATTCCTCTACATTACCAAGAATCCTGATTTTAACCCTGTAATTTGTATTCAAATTTGACCTTCAAAAATAAATCACTTCACACTTTTCCAGGTTGAACTCCATCCGCCACTTCTCAGCCCAGCTCTGCATCTTGTCAATGACCCATTGCAACCTACAGCTGCCCTTCACACTATCCACAACTCCACCAACCTTTGTGTCCTTGGCAAACTTACTAACCCACCCTTCCACTTCCTGTTCCAAGTCACTTATAAAATTCACAAAGAGCTGGGGTCCCAAAATAGATCTCTGTGGAACACCACTGTTCACCAAGTTCCAGGCTGGATATTTTCCATCAAGTGGCATCCTCTTTCTTCTTTGGGCTAGCCAATTCTGTATCCAGACAGCCAAATTTTCCTGTATCCTATGTCTCCTTACTTTCTGAATGAAGTGTGCTGGAGATGTGAAATTTTTATTGATAAATGATTTGTACTGCTGTTGTTACCAGACCTCACATAGATATTATCTGATACTGAAAGTAGAATTTTAATGGCTGCAGCAGTGAACCATCCACCAGCTAGAGAACTGGTGGGAACTCTACAGTGACCATTATTTTGAGTAAATCCCACTGACTACTGTTATTAGGGTTCCTGGTTCTTGTAGGGCTGTGTTTCCCACACAAATTTCACTTTCAAGATTATTATCCCAGCTCTAAGAGTTGCCAAGTAATCAGACTGGCAAACTTTCTGTAATAGCAACATCAGTGGATACTGTGGGCTCTGTTGATATTGTAACACGTCAAAGGTCATTGTTGGATCCCCAGATCTCAGGGATGCCCTGCATCTTTTATGTCCACAACATAAACTTTCCAAAACTGGAGCAATAACTGGTAAAATAGATGAAGGGTTGTTTATTCATGGTAAAAATTTTTCAGGCATGTTCTTCAAAATATGTTACATCTGCTGATTAGCTTTGTTCCAAATATTAAATCATTTGATAAATCACATCATTTCCTGTGATGACATGTGCTAGCCTATTTGCATATTCAGCAATACGCTAGACAATGCTCAGGCAATTGAAAAATATCACAAGAGGCCTGAGAAAGGTTCAGAGAGGTATGTATGTCGCTATAAGGACCACACAGTTTGGGTTTCTGTAGATACCTTTCTTGCCACTGGCATGTCCCTCCATTTGAAAGATCCAAGTACTCACCCCACCTGGCACAGAAATGCCTGCCAGGATTTACCTGGGGATTTTCCCACGTGCAAGCAACTGACCATTTCAATTCCTCAATTGGATCCCTGGAATGTAAACACTAGGTGTCACTGTGTACTGAGGTTCGACCATGTCTCTAGTGTTGCGAAAGATGGGCCTGGCCTTGCTGTCTCAGAATGCTTCAAGTACTTGGACCGTTCTGTATCACCTGTCCCTCGTGGAGAAATTTGTGAAGAAAAATACCTTTGACCATAATTCCACCAGGAAGTGGTCAGCACGTAGTCTCCTTGAGACCCTTCAGGAAAAGGAGAGGGCAGATCCTGTTGAGCAGTTCCCTGGACAGACTGTCATGGTCACTTGGCAGAATGCCTCATCGCCAGAAC
Organism: Chiloscyllium plagiosum; assembly: GCF_004010195.1. Classification (NCBI taxonomy): domain Eukaryota; kingdom Metazoa; phylum Chordata; class Chondrichthyes; order Orectolobiformes; family Hemiscylliidae; genus Chiloscyllium; species Chiloscyllium plagiosum. The sequence continues at coordinate 77,749,016 of NC_057716.1, read as the reverse complement.
TTCCAATCAAACATAAGGACATGGCTTGGCTAGTGGTGAGAAGGGCTCTGCCTGTGAGATCTTTTATGCATGCCTGGACTCTCTGCCCACTGCACACTGCCCTCGAAGTGGCTGTGGAGTGAACAAGACAGTCGCACACCTCCTTCTGAAATGTGCCTATGCAAGGGAAGTCTGGAAAGGAATGCAGTGATGCTTGTCGAAGTTCATCCCGAGCAGCTCCGTGATGTGGGACACTGTGCTCTATGGTCCGTTCCCTGGGACGCACACGGAGACAAACATCAACTGTGCCTGGAGGACCATCAACTTGGTGAAATACACTCTTTTTGGTCTGCCCGAAACTTGCTCGTCTTCCAGCTGAAGGAGTTGACTCCAACTGAGTGTTGCAGACTGGCACATTCCAAGGTCCAGGACTATGTGCTGAGGGACACGCTGAAGCTTGGGGCAGCTGCCACCAAGACATTGTGGGGAGAGACCACCGTATAAGGTCCTCCTGCCAAAGAGTAAGGGGGGGCCCACTCAGTAATTGGTCTCCACTGATGCCTCAGCTAAATGCCAGGAGACTGGATGGTTAGCATGCAGAATTGTAAACACTAATGACTCAGTCTGTTCTCTGATTATAAAGACAGTATACATCTGAAAGGCATCATCAACCGGTACCGTACAGGTACCGAAGATTTCTATGAATAAAGCATATTTTTGGAATAAAAACAATGTCAGTTCCTCAACTGTTGGTCAGGGGAAAGTTAAATCTGGACCTTTCCCACTTTCGAGTGATTTAATGGAGTCAGAAAATCTATCTGTGTACCTTCTCCATTATACAGCATCCAGTCCCACACCAGCTACCAAGGGGACCAATAAATTTTGCTTCTAGTATCAGTCTGTCACCAATGATACAATAAAATGATCTGCTTTTCTTTGTAATTTGATCAAGTAAGATGTACTTCATGATGAAAAGACTGCTAGTGTGAAAAGGCAATTATCCCACTATTTAAATGTCTTTCAGACGAAAGAACTTGTGAACCATACCAATTCCGGTGCAGGAACAATCGTTGTGTACCTGGTCATTGGCAGTGTGACTATGACAATGACTGTGGAGATAACTCAGATGAAGAATCATGTGGTGAGTTCATCATTTGTTTTGATATTTGATTAATGGTTTGGGGGAAAATAAGTCATTTTCGCAGTTTCAACAGTGCCATATTACAGATTGCATAGAATTCAATTGTCAGCAGAACACAGAGCAGATCCTTTGATTAGGAATTTAGTGAATAACCTTTAAGAACAAACAGTGAAGGAAGACACAATTTGATGATACCAGGGCTGAATCAATGCAGAAAACGATGTATTAGATGTAGACTTATGCCTTTTGCGACCTGAGAATTGTTGATGCAACCATAACATATTAACATAAATACTCAACAAATACATAATTACCTATTTGAGGGAAAGAATAGGAGAGATTATTTTTCTACTTAAATTTATCATAATTATCAAATTTAGACTGCTAAAATTTGAACACTTTGAAATCTGAACACTCTGAAATCAATTTACTCCAGTAACATTTGAATGTTGTGTAGTTGGATTTCGCCATAGTTATTCGGAAAAGCAACATCACAGAGGAGCTTGTTCAGCAACTGAGGCATTCACCTAAGTTAAATCTGCCAGACATGCATTGACTGTGGAATGATAAAAACATGAAAGAGATTACATCCATTTCACAATGTTCTCAACACAAAAATGCAACATGCAGCCCAATGACCATTTTAAAAAACTGCAATCATTTCAGATTTATTTTTCTATTTGAAACTTCTCCCCTGGGTAACTGGCAATCCTTTTCTGCTTTCCCGTGTGTACTTTCAATGACAAAGTGCACTCGTAAGGGGTGCATTACCGTGATGATGAGTTAGCTTGGTTAAGCATGTATAGTGTGTGCTTTATGAGCCTAAAAGGTCAGCACCTGCTATCACAGCATTCCAAACATTTTCAAGTCATACATTTGGAAAAGAGGTGTGGGGTTAGAAAGCCAGGCCTACCAATTTTTCAACAATGTGAGTAACCAGAAAACTGCATGCTAGTATTCCACTAAAATTCTTTGCAGAGCTATAACCTAAATCCATGTTCTGGTGTAAATTATACGACTTCAAGGAAGATGAGCAAATACAGTCCTGTATATTTTTGTGTACATAACTAGTGAACAACAGCTTTCCAAGTTAGATGCCTTCTTGTTGGAGATGGATAAAATCTGGCACTTTAACAGCTCCATCCACAATTGTAATTTGGTGCTTGTGAGCATGGGCTAGTTCAGTATCTGAGGAGTTGCAGCCTTATACTGAAAGGTAAATCATTATTGCTAAAGATGTTTGGGCACAGGACACTAACCTCGGGGACTTTAGCACAGCTGTCCTGGAAATTATATATTTGGCTTGCAGCAATCACATTCATCTTCCTTTGTGCTAGGTACGTCTCAATCTAGTGGAGATTATCCCCAATTCCCATTGAGAGGAGTTTAGATCAGGCTCCTTGATTCCACCCTTGGTTAAATATTGCCCTGTTTCCAAGGGCAGTGACTCTTATTTGACCTCTGGAATTCAGCTCCTTTGACCATATTTGAATAAAGGACTGCGAGTCTGGCACTTGCCAGAACCAAAGCTGAGTATCGTAAGGTTGCTGCTGAGTACCACTTCATGACAATGCCAGCATTATTTTCCATCACTTGCTGATGATTTAAGCTGAAACTTTATTGCTGGAACAGCACAGCAGGTCAGGCAGCATCCAGGGAACAGGAGATTCGACGTTTCGGGCACAGGCCCTTCTTCAGGAATGATTCCTGAAGAAGGGCCTGTGCCCGAAACGTCGAATCTCCTGTTCCCTGGATGCTGCCTGACCTGCTGTGCTGTTCCAGCAATAAAGTTTCAACTTTGATCTCCAGCATCTGCAGACCTCACTTTCTCCTCGATGATTTAAGCTGGATGAATTTGAGGACCACAGAGATTTCAGAGGGTAATACGACTTGAACAGATTGCAGAAATTACAAACTCAGGCACCATGTTGAACACAAGTGTGAGATTTTTAAAATTTTAGTGTGAATACAGGCAAAGAAGGATCGGATGGGCTCAAACTTATAGTTGGCTGTAGTTTCAGCCTAGAGTATATTCAGTTCATATGCTTAAAGTAAATCAAGTGGGTCTTAGGATTTACACCATTCCCCCACCTGCTGTCATGTATGAAGATTCATGGGAAATTTTGGGAATTAAGGGGACTCATGGGAATTAAGGGCTACAGGGAGAATGCGGGTAAGTGGAGTTGAAATGCCCATCAGCCATGATTGAATGGCGGAGTGGACTCGATGGGCCGAATGGCCTTACTTCCGCTCCTATGTCTTATGGTCTTATCTCAAACTTAGTCCCTTCATTGAGGTCTGCAAGCTAGCCCCTGCTAACACCCAAATGTACCTGACATCAATGCTCTTTAACCTTTTCTTCTTCAGGGACTGGCTGTATTCACAATAGTGACGACCTTTCAAAACTGATGCTGCTGGAACTGTAGAGCTACTAGTCTATTGAACTTGGCCAGAAATCTCATTCTGAGCCCATTAGCACTAATTGAGCATAAAATAGCTGCAGGGCAGTTGGCCAGGCTCCCAAAAGTTCAGAGGCTGTGGAATATGGCTCATATAACTCAGCCCATATTTGTTACAAATACCAAACTTTATAAGGTGGTTACCTTTTAACTTAGTTGAAATTCACTTGAATTGCATTGAGCGTATTGAGTGAAGAGACTTTTAAAAGAAGACTCAACCTGGTAAAATTGGGAGTAGAGCAACTGATGAAGAATTTAGGATTTTATTAACTAGACTACACATTAATGACAGCATGGAGTGACATAATGACATAGACTTTTTTGGTTTTTTTAATTAGTTCGTGAGGAAAATATATTTTTCTACAGTTTAATTCTTTAAAGGCTTACAAAGTAATGTTTGGTCAAAGTTGAGTGTACTACTCACAGTAAGTCTTAAAATGAGAAATGTAATCATTAATTGTTTGGTAGCTTGCTAGGAAATTCAAGTACCATAATAAAAGTTACCTGACTCTGCAGGGTTTGTAACATAGGGCAATTACCTAACAAAGATCAAGGCAGTTCATTTACTTTATACCTTCTTGGAGATATTCTTTGTCAATGTATAGCTTTTTTAAGTAAGATGGTTTGCTTGAGAAAACAGTACTTTAGAAATAAACAGCTTATATTGATCTCATGCACTTAAAAATCTTAGGACAGCATCAAAAAAAATTGCAATCAGAAATATTGGTCTGTTGTCTGTCTGTTGTTGCCACATTGTGCACAGCAAGATCCCACAGGCACCATTATCATACATCATTGGTAGTCAGATAAGAGTTAGTGGTGGAATACATTATCATTAGATTCTGTTAATTAACCAAAATGCAAAGCAGAAATCCTACCAGATGATATGTCTTTCTATAAAGTTTCAGAAATTATTTCACTGTGCAGTGATGTATAAATGTGGCTTTTGGTTGGAATAACCAGTTAGCGAGTAAAATACTTTCTCCCTAATTTATGTCTTAATTGCCTGCAAAGTAACGTTTGTTCAAAATTGATTTTGGTATGCTATTCTTAAAACCTGAAATCTTGTTGTATAGTTATTTTGGTTACTTGCTGGGGCATTCATGTGTTGTTAAAAGTTATCAGTCTCTATGCTTATAGTAATAGTCATCTGAGCACTATCAATATTTATGAAGATTTTGAAATTCTTTTCAAGTTCTGTACTCAGCCACTTTTCTGAATCATCTAATTTAAAATTCAGATATTTATTAGTTTTTAAACTGCGTCTGAAGTTTTTGTAATTGCATATGCACTCAAGCATAAGAATTTGTCAAGACTCAACTACCTTCAGTGACTTAATATTTTGGTTCATTCAAATTTCATTGTAACCAACATAGTTGCAAAATTTAAAATGACATGAGAATGTTTGCATTTAATTCTTGACTATGATAGAACAGTTGCCATAGAATTAAATTAATTATTAAATTAACTCATTTTAATTGCTTATTTTTAAAACCTTAGCACTTCGCTCCTGCTCGATGAACGAGTTTACCTGTGCAAATGGTCGTTGTGTTGCAGCCAGATGGAGATGTGATGGAGATTATGATTGCTCTGATAGTTCAGACGAAGTAAGTTTTCTTTCATTACTTTATCTAAGTTATAGAACCTAACAGTTGATCCATTGTCTGCATGCAATATGAATCCAGTATTTCACCTCTACATTAATGAACCATTTAGTTCGGGAAACCCAGCAGTGGCCTTGACAGAATATTACTCTTGGTGTGGCTGGAGATGGTTGAGAACTCAGAGGTAATTTTTCAGGTCAGGTCGAGTGACCCTTCCTCACAGCAGCATGTTTTGACTGTCTGGCCAAAGATTGCAACAGTATTCTGTGTATGTGTGAATAAATCCCATTTGTCCCCTTCTTTATCATTTGATCTACTTGACCACACAATGCTCAGTTGCTGCTTTTGCTGTTCAGTTCTGTAGATTCATGACATTTCTCTCCAATCTGTCCCAATGAAACAAATCCATTTTAGGTTGCCAATCAAACCAGCCTTTCTGATGGTCATCCAGAATTGTCTGCTTTATCCCCTCCATCTTCATCCTTATCTACATTCTGTCCCAGCCCTAGGATTGAGTACACTTCCATATTTATTCTAAGCACACTCAGCTCTTCTTCTCCACCACTTTTCCTTACTGTCTGTGCTATCAGACTGCCTGCCAAACAGGAGAACATGAATGTGTCAAATGTCCCTCCAATTAAATGTTAGAAAAATAAACATTTGACAGATTGGTTCCTATCATAATCTCTGATCCTCTGCCCCATATTCTGCCCTAGGCTGGTTATAACACTGTTTGTGTACTCATCAAAGCTGATTTGGACTTCAAAGCTCCACATACACAACAAGATAGCAAATATCCAGCTCGGCAAAACTATTCCTTTTTGCAGCTATAACACTCACTCTGTCGGGAACTTCTTATTTACTCTTTTGTTTGTTTGAAACTGGATTTCTTCAATGTCATCCTTGACTTCCTGTCATAAATGTCAACTTGTTCAAAATTCAACAACCGTACAGTGTTGCACTGAAGTCTGCTTGTCTGTCACTTTTTCCTCGCTGATCTGAAATGACTTCCTGAACCGCAAAATATTACTTTTAAAGCCTTCTTCCAAACATTTGTGTGACCTTTCAGTGCCTTCTTTCAGCAGCATCTCCAGCTTTACATCCCTCTCAATTGGCGTTCTGTGCATTCCGCCCACCTTTCACCCTGTTATTTCTGATAGAAACTGCTGCTGTCTCGACTGCTGTGTTAAACCCCTTCATCTGCAGCACTGAAACCTTTAAGAACCTCCATATTTACAACTTGGTTTTCAGTCTCCTCCTGGTACTGCTTGATAATATAGTATAGTACTCTTAGTCAATCAGCTAAATTTTCTCCCCAAACTTTTATCTACTTAACTTTGTCTAAAATGAGTTTTCCAATGCAACAAAAATTTGGAATAGAAAACTATTTTTTGAAATTCAAATGAACAAAGTTCAAAATGTTCACATTCACAATTGCATTTAATTTTAAAAAATGATAACCGGAACAAGACAAAACACGGAATCAGTCTTAACACTGCCTTACAAAGAATATATTTTTTGTGTCTTGGTGTTCAATGCTGTGGAATATTGGATTTGATGGTGGATCACTATTCATAATGCAAGCAGGGATAGTAGTAGGCTGTAATAAGACTAGATTCTGGATCAGTGGTGCTGGAAGAGCACAGCAATTCAGGCGGCATCCATTTTTACCTGTAATAAGACCAGAGTTAATGGTAGTTCTTTGTCAATAATCGAAGATTACACTGAACATCATTATGTAACCAAATGTGCGTCAGGAGTTTTTCACCTGGGTTCTAGCTGACCAAGATCACATGATTTTGTTTGTAAGTGTTCATATTGCTAGCTGTAGGCTGCCACCTGCTGCCTTTCTTGAATAACTTCTTGAAGTTGGACAAATTAATGAATACTAGTACTGAAGTCAGTGAACCAAAACTACAACCTTTCAGACTTTTAGTTGAGTTATTTTTATTAACAACCAAAAATTTCATGCATCGTCTTTGAAATTGAAATAGCAGCTTTCTAACCAACTACTGATTACTTTAATGATAGTAATTTATGGTTTGAAACAAAATCTTGACCAACCTCCCTTTGTTTCTGTGTTTTGGCTATTTGTTGCCATGCAACCCTGCATTTAGGATGATATGTGACTGACTGAACTTTCCCTGACTGCCATCAACATTTCAACATTGCCCAGTAATCAGCTAACAGAGAACAGAGCTGTATTGCAACCAGAAAATTATTATCCTCATTCTCTCCATAGCCTTAAGAGAAATCTTTACAGCCGTCGCATGTTAAATAAAAATGCTCAGTCAAGTAACCTAACTCTGAACTTGTTCAGTTGTCTCCTAATGATCGCCAAATACATTAGCCAGGATTTTCTTCAAAAGATGTCAGTCCTTATTTTGAGACAATACATACCTAATTAAGGACAATGAGCTGGCTCTCTATGTGATCATTTCAATCAGATGGAGGGTAGCTCTGCAGTCTCTACATTGTCAGTGAGAAATGTTGAGTTTGCAAGATCAAAGATTCAGAGGAATTAGAAAATTCTTGTCTTTGTCACAACCAGACAAAATGCTTTGCAACTGGGATAGTGCCCATGAAGATGCCCCTTAAGTGGACCACTTAATTGGTAAAATCAGTTGCCTGCATTTAGTTGTTGGATGCCAAGCCATTATCATCCCATTGCTGGTAAACAGTCTGGCAACAAGTTTGCATCACAGACCACTTCCAACGTTCCAGTTTTCATTTTCATTTTCATCATTCCTAGTTTATTCTGGCACTGTAGCCCAACTGTACATCAGGCACATATTTTGGGTACAAGCTCCCTGGATTGGACACCTATGTAGATACAGTTGGGAGTTTAAAATGGATCCAAGAGAGCATGAAAGCAGAGTTTGCTGATGTGAGTTAGCAAATTATTTTAAAAGATAGTCCCATCTGTTATGATAATTCCATCTTCCACTGGGGAGCTCTGAAATTACTTTTTCCCTCCAAGATCCTCCTTTTGTGATTGACAGGGCCATCAGTTGTGTCCAACCCATCTCCACCTCCAGTAAAATGCTTGCACCAAATATACCTTCCCCTCCCCTCCACTGTCAGCATTCCATGGGAACTGTCGCCTCCATAACACCGTGGTAAAAACAATGACTGCAGCTGCTGGAAACCAGATTCTGGATTAGTGGTGCTGGAAGAGCACAGCAGTTCAGGCAGCACCCGAGGAGCAGTAAAATCGACGTTTCGGGCAAAAGCCTTTCAGCCTGAACTGCTGTGCTCTTCCAGTACCACTAATCCAGAATCCATAACACCTTGGTCCATTCCTCTATCACTCCTAATGTTTCCTCACTCCCGCATGACACGTTCCCATGCATTTGCTGAAGATGTGACACTTGCCTATTCACTTTCTCCCTACTCACTGTCAAGGCCCCAAACACACCTTCCAGGTCAACTAAACTTCCGCTTGTACTTTTTCCAATCTAGTCTACTGTAATGTCTACTGACGGTATGTTTTTTCTTTACATTGGTGAGATCAAATGCAAACTGAGTGATGAGTGTCTGGAACCTCTGTGCTCTGTTTATAAGAAAGACCCTGATCTTCCAGTTGCTTGTCATTACAATAAACTAACACTTTTGTCCTGGGCCTGTTCTAATGAAGCTCAATGCAAACTTCAGCAACAACACCTCATTTTTCACTTAGGTACTATATTGCCATAAGGTCTCAATATTGAATTCAACAACTTCAGAAATGGACTCCATTATGTGTGTTCTCCCTTTTTCTTACATTCTCTCTCGCTCTCCACCATCACCCGACAACCTTGTCTTGTTTGCATCTTGTTTACTCTATTCTTAGCACAGAGGATCCATCCTTTCTGTTTCACACCTTAATTTAGACCAAATTTACATCAGTTTTTCTCTTTCATCAATATTAATATTCCCGTGTTTATTTTGGATGTCCTCTGACTGTGAAAAGTACAGGAAAAAAATCATTTTCCACCACTTTTCAATTCTGAAGGAAATTCATACTAGATTTGAAACATTTATTCTACTTCTCTATCCACAAATGGTGTTAAACCTTCTGGGTTTCTCCTGTATTTCCTACATTTATAACATCTCTCACTCACTATCACCCACCCCAGTCTCTGACACCGTTAACCCTGCATGCCCTCTGTCATCACTGCCGAACCACTTAATCAGAATACCTCCCCACGTTCACCAACAGGAATGGCTGGGTCACCCATTTTCGTAATCTACAATACCTGGTTCTGTCTTATTTTGATAAGCAAAATATCCACAATAAGTCAATGAGTCAAGATGGTCAGTGGGCTACACAACATTCAACCCCTCACACCATATGTGGAAAGGACGCTGATGCTAACTACCCCAAGAAAAGCCTGGACTGGTATCACCCTTGACTTGGGTGAGTGTGCACTTTGGCAATGAGCAAAGAGCCTGGAGATACAATCTGGTCCACCTGAGGTGCAAAGTGTCCTTGCTGGTGCATGACAGTGATAATTGAGGGTGCAGCCTGACATGAGAAGCATTGAAGTCCAGAAACTTCCTGTAACTGGATCAGACATTTACATGAAGATTCAGAGAAGTTGGCACATGTTGGTTGGCAAAGTCCATGGATGTAGGCATGTGTGGCTAATGGCCATAGAGCATTGCCTGAAATATTGATGTCTAGTTTTCAACATGGAGATCAGTCAGAGAAAGAGACAAGCTGAATCCGTCATGTGCTCAAACTGGTCTCCTGATCAAATTTTCCCAATGTCGAGCTCATTTGGCAAGTTTGGTGAGCTGGAAGGCTGAATGGCTATTCACTGCTGCCTACTGGAAATCTTTTCACATCGATTGTGAAAAGCATAAGAATTAGCATAAGTTGCTCCTAAAATTGAAATGGATCTCACTAAAATTGTTGCCGGATTCTGCCATACATCTCACCATAGCCCATGTCGCTCAGTTTGCTAAATGATTCCACCAATATGTCAGTGAAATGAGTGGGCAAAGATGTGGCAAATAGAGGACAACAAGGGAACAAGTGAACTTGTCCATTTTGGCAGGAAGAATAAACTAGAAACTCAGAAATTTAAATGATGAACAATTGCAGGGGTCTGAGATGCAAAAGGATCCGTTTGTTCCAGTGCATGAATCACAAAAGATTAGTCGGCAGATACAGTATGTAATTAGGTAAGCTAATAAAATGTTATTGCTTATTACAAGGGAAATTTAAAACAAAATTAGAAAGCTGTGTTTTAGTTATGTGGGGCAATGGTGTGATCACATTTGGAGTACTGTACACAATATTAGTCATCTTATTTGGGGTAAGCTGTAAATGTGTTGGAAGCAGTTCAGAGGAGATTTACCAGGCTAATATCTAGAATAAGTGAATTGTTTTATGAGGAAAGTTGGACTGGCTAGGTCTGTATCTGCTGGAGGTTAGCAGAATATAAGATTGAAACAGATAGGATCCTGAGAGATCCTGGTAAGGTAGATGGAGAGAGATGGTTCGCTAATGAGGGAATCAAAATGGAGAGGTGTCGATGTTGGACTGGCGTGGACAAAGTCAGAAGTCACACAACACCAGGTTATAGTCCAACAGGTTTATTTTTAATCACAAGCTTTTGGAGCACTGTTCCTTTGTTAGGTGATGTCACTTCACTTTACTGCTTCTTTGTTGGACTATAACCTGGTGTCAGGAGAATCAAGAACCAGGCGTCACTGTTATAAATCAGGGGTCACCCATTTAATAGAGAGATGAAATAAAATTCTTCTGTTTCTCAGGGAGACTTTAGAATTCTAGATCATGGGAGCAACATTCTTTAATATTTTTAAGGTAGAGGTAGATAGATTCTTGTTATGGAAGTGGCTGAAAGGTTATTCAGGAATAGGTGGGAATGCAGACTTCAGGTTGCAATCAGATCAGCCATGATCTTATTGAATGGTGGAGCAGGTCTGAGGAGCTAAGTGGCCTATTCCTGGTCTTTGTGCATATACTTATATGCAAGAATTATACAGCTTACCTTGTCCTTTATACTATCTATGTTCTTTCTTAGATAAAAGCCAACAATGTGATGAGCTGTAAGTGATAATAGAAGCCCATAAAGCTATACATGTTTGCTTAATTATATATGGCCCCACCAACCTCATGGAACTTAACACTTTTTAGTATGGATTCGATTTACCAACCTGACAAATTTTATTTTTTCACCTTGTGGAATGGTTGTTTCAGTCCCACAGAAACATAAAAACATAGAATCCTTGCAGTATGGAAACAAGCCATTCAGCCATCAAGTCCACACTGATGAGCATCACGCAGCCACCACCTCCTCCAATTCTACCCCTGTAACCCTGCATTTCCCATGACTAATCCACCCAACCTGCATATCACTGGATACTATGGCCAATTTGGCATGGCCAATCCACCTAACCTGAACATCTTTGGACTATGGGAGGAAACAGGAGCTAAATAGTCTATTCCTGGTCCTTGTTCATATACTCATATGTGAGATTGCTACAGCTCACCTTGTCCTTTGTACTATCCACGGTCTTTCTTAGATAAAAGCCAACAATATGATGAGCTGTAAGTGACAATTGAAGCCCACAAAACTATATATGTTTGCTTAATTATATATGGCCCCACCAACCTCATGTGGACTTTAACACTTTTTAGTTTCTACCTACATAGAAACCCATGTAGACAGGAAGAATGTACAAACTCACGAGGTCCCTGTTGCTGTGAGGCAGTAGTGCTAACCATGGAGCCACTGTGCTTTATCTAGTAACAATAAAAGTGGCCAATCAAAAACACTCTGGTCTATCTGAATCTGATGGACATACCACTAACATATCAGAAAATAATTTCAAATCTATTCCGTTTACATGGCCTGGATAGGTAATTAACATATTGGTATCTGTGATCTTTCCATGCTGTAAGTTCTGAACAATCTTCGAAGCTGGCAGTAATGTTTGTCAAGAGTGAAGCAATTGTATCCTCTGGTGTCTGGAATTCACTGTTGATTTCCATTTATTCATGCAAAATGAAACCATTTTTTGCATAAATCAGTAAATTGGTGTGTACATACACTATTAATAAATTACAAAACATTATTTTTCTTGTCGATTTTATTTCAACCTTTCTAAAGAATGACAAAATCAAACTAGTTATTACATGTAGACTCAGGTGATATCATTGATCCTTATACTGTGTATTTCTTTGATAATAGTCAATAAATGTGCATGTGGATTAGTTGAGTTGGCTACCATGTGATACAGAATGACACCAACAGCACAGGTTCAATCTCTGTGCCTGCTGTAGTAGTTCATGGTGTGGTCACCCTAACACTATTCAATTTGAAATTGACATAAATATATACACATACCAATATACTCTCCCAAATTATAGAATCCCTACAGTGTGGTTGCAGACCATTTAGCCATTGAGTCCACAACAAACTCATGAAGAGTATCCCACCCAGACCCACCCTATCCCTGTAATCCTGCATTCCCCATGTCTAACCCACCTAGAATGCACATCCCTGGATTTAATGGGTAATTTAGCATGACTAAACCACCTAACCTGCACATCCTTGGACTGTGGGTGGAAACCGAAGCACACGGAGGAAACACATGCAGACACAGGGAGAAAGTGCAAACTCCACACAGACATCACTTGAGGTTGGAATCAAACCACCGTGCTGCTCAAATGGAGAGTTGTTTGTAAATTATGGCCAGTTACCCATTAAGCAGTCACAGAAAACAAACTTCATGCAATTATACAGCTTAGCGATGGCCATTCAGCCCATCATTACCTGTACCATCTCTTTGAAAGTGCAATCTGGTTAGACCCCTTATCTTCTCTTTCTCCATTTCATATTTCTTTTCTAGTCTTTTTCCTGTTCTCCCTTTCAAAATTTACTATTGAATCTAATTCTGTCAGACAGTACTTCTAAGTCTCAACTCACTGCATAAGAACATTTTCTTCTTTCCAATCATTCTTTTAATAATATTTCAGAATCATAGAATGGTTCACAGCAAAGATGGATGCCACTATCTGGCAGCATAAATGATGTCTTTATCCTCAGGCAACCTACCTTTCCTATTGAGCTTTGGTCTGCAAGAGGGTCATTGTTCAGAAACAAGAGTTAGTGCCTCTATACCTGATTGATGGTCTTCCCATTTCCAGATGAATACACAAGGGCAATTGGAGTATATTGAAATCCATGGGCCCATCAATAACATTGTGAAGCAGATCATTGGTGTGTGAAAGTTATCTGAACTGTTGAGGGGAAATCAATGGCTGAAGTTATGATTCAGCTCTAAAAAGATTGGGCAGATGTACACTGAGTAGTGAATGCAGTTCCTAGCACCCCACTTTAGAACAGATAGATTGGCCTTAATGGAGACTAGTGTACATTTATCAGAATTATACCTATATTCCAAGAGGTAACTCCTGAGGAGATAGTGTTCAGGCTCATTGGAGCGGATCAGCTCCAGGTCGGCAGCATCATTTTCTCTGTGTACTTCTCATTTTCATCTTTGAGGCCAGAGTGGTGTTGGTGGCATGATGGCTGCGGCCTTGGTGGCATGGGCCGAGATTCCTGGCAGTGGTGGTGGTGCTCAGAGCCTGCACCACTGGCAGCAGTAGGTCAAAAGCCTGAACTCCTGGTGGTGGCAGGCCCAGAGCCTCAATACTTGGCAGTGGTACTGCCTGGAGCCTGGACTCCTGGCAGTGGTAGGCCCAGAGCCTGGACTCCCAGCAGCAGCAGTAGTCATGGAGCCTGGACTTGGTGGCAGTGCCCAGACTAGGGACTCGTGGTGATGATAAGCCCGGACCCTGGACCTCTGGCAGCAGTAAGCCTGTTGCCTGGAGTCCAGGCAGATGTAGACCTCAAGCCTGGAGTCCCGGTGGCAGTAGGCCTGGGGCCTGGAGCCCAGGCAGCAGTAGGCCTAAAGCTGGGTGTCCCAGCAGCAGTAGATCTGGAGCCTGGAGTCCAGGCAGCAGTAGGCCTGGAGCCTGGAGTCCAGGCAGCAATGTGCATAGAGTATGGACTCCCAGTGGTGATGGGGCTGGAGCCTGGACCCCCAACAGCGGGTAGGCCAGAAGTCTTGACTCCTGGCAGAGATAAGCCCTGAGCTTGGACTCTTGGCGGTGTCATTGAGGTGGCACCAGAGCCGGGTCTCCTGTGACATTGACTTCATCATTGTTGTGCTTGCAGGAGAACTACATGATGAGCAGGATATCTTGTGAAGACCTTACAGAAGCACTCAAGCCAGGCTTGAGACCCCAATTTGAACAGGAGATGTTCTTTAAATTGTTTGTTTTTATCCTTATTGTACGTTAAAATGGTGCTATATTGTAGCAACAAGGCACTTTTCACTGTATCTTCATGACATGGGTGGCATGGTAGCTGAGTAGATAGCACTGCTGCCTCACAGCCCTAGGGACCTGGGTTCAATTCCAGCTGTGGGCAACTGTCTGTGTGGAGTTTGCACATCCTCCCTGTGTTTGTGTGCATTTCTTCCTTCTCCCACAGTCCAAAGATATGCAAGGTAGGTGAATTGGCCATGTTAAATTGCCCATAGTGTTCAGGGATGTATAAGTGAAGTGATTAGTCAGGGGTAAATGTAGGGTAATAGGGTAGGAGAATGGGTCTTGGTGGGATACTCTTTGGAGGGTCAGTGTGGACTTGTTGGGACAAGTGTCCTGTTTCCACACTGTAAGGATTTTATGATTCTATATGTGACAATAAATCAATCATGCATTCAAACCAAACCTTGATGTCTGAGACTCTCAGCCTCAGGACAGAACCCCACTGGTCCTCACCTACCACCCCACCAATCTCCATGTACAGCAATAAAGTTTCAACTTTGATCTCCAGCATCTGCAGACCTCACTTTCTCCTCAGGTGGGTGCACCACCAGCAGCGACCATGACCTCCCTGGTGTCCTTGTTAAACAATGAAGATCTGCCAATCTCTGATTGTCTGGCAGCCTATCCCAGGATCCTTGATTCAGGAGAAAACTCACCATTTCCCAAATTGTCACTGAATTCAGTGAGTTTCCTGAAAAGAAGCCAAAAGGGGAAGTTTCCAATTTTATAGCTAGTACATGTGACCCGTCCCCTCTGTTAATTACCACTGATATTCAAAGTTTGAATGTCAACATTCAGAATTCACTGTTACTGTCATTTACCTAGACTGATGTCCCATGTTTATATTGATCTATTCCACAGGTCACATTATGGGTCTCCTTATTTCAAACATAATCTATCTAGCTGATGGGATCACGCAGGAATGTAATTGCAGAGATATAGAAATACCAAAAGAAATATGGGATGGATTTATAAACTGTTAATTGAAATGACATGATGATTGATAAATGCTCATTGAGACTCAGTGGACACTTTAATAGAAGACCCATGATTCGAAAGGTCACATGATAAAGTATGTCAATTAGGTACTTGCCAATGGTAGGTATTACAATAAAGTAGAATTTTCAACTTTGTCAGGTGCACAGAGAGAACAGGCTGCATTGGATTGGCCACTTATGACTTATCATTACAATAAAGTAATCCACGACTGTCCATTTACACACCTGAGCTTTTCACCTTGAGAACTGATCAGTAAGAATGGATTTGCAGGCTACTTGTAAGATAGTCTTTTTTTTTTCAATTAACAGTCGTGTGGCTTCTGAAAGGGATGGCCAGTTTGACATCCACCACAGTCCCTTTGAGATGTAATGTGGTTTACTATTATTTCCATATACCTTTGAAAAAGCCCACATGAAAGTCTGCTAATGAAATATAGGAGCAAATTACTGCAGATGCTGAAATCTGTACTGAAAACCTGAAGTGCTGGGAATCACAGCAGTTACGCAGCATCCATAGAAAGAGGGAGTGCGAATGTTTCAAATCTACATGACTCTACATCAGAGCTCTGCTATCAGTCATCGAGACTTGAAATGTTAGCTTGCTCTCTCTTCATAAATGCTGCCTCACTGCTGTGATTCCCAGCATTTTTGGTTTCAGCTGTAACAAAATATAGTGCTTGTTCCCAGCACCAATATGCATTTAAGTAACACCTTTAAAGTAAATAAATTGTCATAATGCATGTCTCAGGAGCACTACCAAAGAAATTGATGTTGAACCATGCAATGAAGACGGCATAAGGAGGCTGCAAAAAGCTATAAATGGTATGCCAATGATCAAACTGTGAGTAATGCAGGGTACTGTGAAATTATCCATTTTGACAGGTAGATTCAAAAAGGCACATATTACCAAAATGGTGAAAGATTCCAGAGCCAATTGAAGGCAGAGGGATCTGGATGTCTTAATGCCTAAATTATAACAGGTTAATATGCAAGTACAGGTCGTTCTGCTTTAAAGCATGTTTTGTTAACACAAATTCTCTCTAACACTGCTTTTAAAGCGTTGTTGGTTAGAACGCAATTCTACCCCCATTAGTTTAAATGGTGCTGCTATTACACAATTTTCTTATAAAATGGATCGCATGGGAAGAGAATTACAAAGGGAATTGAATTCAAAAGTAGAGAGGATATGCTTCAGTTGTTCAGAACATTGGAGAGATCACATCTGGGGTATTATGCACAGTATTGGTCTCTTAGTTTGAGGAAGGATGTAAATGCAGTTGAAATCAGTTCAGAGAAGGTCTACTGGTCAAATATTTAGAATAAGACTTGTGGTGAAATATTAGGAGGTTAGACAAGTTGGACTTGTGTCGGCTGGAGTTCAGAAAAATGCGAGGTAACGAATTGAAACGTATAAATCCTTAGAGATCTTGATAGGGCGCATGTGGAAAGAATATTTCCTCCTGTCGGCGATTTTTAGAATTGGGGATCACTGTTTAAAGGTAAAGGGTAACCCCATTTAAGACAGACTTGAGGGGGATGTTTATTTCTTATAGAGTGTTGTGAGTCTTTGGAACTCTTCTCTCAAGAGGTGGTGGAAGTGATTTGATCCCAAGGTCCCGGTTGAGTCCCTCCCTATGGGTACCAAACTTAGCTATCAGCCTCTGCTCGGCCACTTTCCTCTGCTACCTGTCCCGAAGTCCACCTTGGAGGATGGTCACCCGAAGATCTGAGGCTGAATGTCCTGGACCACTGAAGTGTTCCCCTTGGGTTCATGTCACATTACAGGTGATCACCATTGCACTACACACACACACACAGATGTTCCTAAACACACACACTCTCACATACACACGGTCACAGGTACACACAGACGTGCACACAGACACCCACACACACCCTGAGAGACACACACACTCCCACACATGCACCCCCTCACAGACTTAAGACACTCTGCACTCACTACACACACACACCCACACACACTTTCTCACAACCCCCACCCAGACAGACACACACACAGACAGACAAAGACCCACATGCACACATATAT
>NC_057716.1:77720922-77731266 GCF_004010195.1 Chiloscyllium plagiosum | reverse complement strand
AAATTTTTGCTATAAATTCTGTGTTATGATCAAGCCCTCCACAATCACCTGATGAAGGAGCGTCGCTCCGAAAGCTAATGTGCTTCCAATTAAACCTGTTGGACTATAACCTGGTATTGTGTGATTTTTAACTTTGTACACCCCAGTCCAACACCGGCATCTCCAAATCATATCAACCTTGATCTTCTTGACTGGTGAAGGAAGACCATTGGGCTGATGGCCTGATCCACTCCTAATTTGATTAAAAAGATATATTAGGACAGATGGCAAAAGCTAGTCACAGAGAAGATTTAGAAATATCTTCAGGAAGGAAAGAGGTGGAGAGGTGAAAACCTGAACTTGAATGATGATCAACAATATATTTACAGCATGATGTACAGGTGCAAGAATAGTTCATTCTTGGTTTCTCAAAGTTAAAATAGTGAATATTGGAATCGATCCAAATTGAATTGACCAAAATTACGGGCAATATAAAACCGAAGCAGTCAAAGTTGATATTGAGTGCACAGGAGTCAGGGAACTACAAAATGATCTCAATAAAACGTATAAGGAGGCGTCTCTCTGGCAGATGAAATTCAGTGCAGTTAAATGTAATTTATTGCAGATTTGAAGAAAAAATTGGCAGCACATTTAATCTATTTATGGTGTTGAAATAGCTAAGGAAGAAATTGAAAGTGATTTAGAGTTAGTGATAGATGTGACACTTGACATTCTCAGACACTGTAGCACAGCAATCGACAAAATAAATGGGATGCTGAACCAGTTCGTTTAATAAGTTGAATCGATTTCGGAGCTATCATGTTAAAACTAAGAGCACTGTCTTCAGAATACAGCTTCAATGTTGGCTCCAGTCATCAAGCCAAAAGAGAAATGTTAAATCACTGAAGTTGACACAGAAGAAAAACCTTAGGCTAAACCCAAATGCCAGAGAATTGGTTTATAAGGATGAGTGGAGAACTAGAGCTCTCTAAATCCTTCAAAGGAGGCAACTTAGAAGAAACTCTGAATCTAAGAACGCTGCTTTGAAGTAAACTAGACAGGAAGAGACAAGCTGAATCTAGTAAAAGGAAATTGTTGGTCTGATGATAGAGAATTCTTCTTTGCTAGAGAATGTGATGAACATCTGGGGCAGTGTTTTACAGAATTGTTACGATGAAGAAAATATGCCATTCTGTCAATTATGTCTGTGCCAGCTCTCTGAATAAGCATTGTGATTCAATACTATTTGCCCCCTGTCCTTCCCCACAAGTTTGTATTTAAATAATTATCCAAAATGTTCCATTTGAACCCACCTCCACCACACTTGCAGGCAGTGTTTTCCAGTCCCTAACTACTCATGTGAAAATGTAGTTTCTTCTCACATTACATTTGCTTCTTTTGAAAGTTTCCTTTCTCTCCACTCTCATTCTCTAGGTTTTTTTGCAGGGTAGCATGCCTGAGCTATTTGCCCAAAATATTATAGAATTTAAAGGACACGTTAAACTCACCCCAAATCATGTTACCATGATCTTTTGCAATGGTTTAGAAAATAAGTTGAGCTGGAAGCCGGCCTTGCCTTCAAAGCTATTACACACCCAGAGTAAATTTAAGCTAATTGCAGTCATTTGCAGAGATTCAGCCAATCTCTTCAAATAAAGATGTGTGGAAAATAGTCAAGTTACTAGGAAAATATCTATTGTACACAAAATAAACACATTTTTAGAAAGACGTTTTCACTTATTTAAAATTACGCTGTGAGCCAGTGAGGAGGAAGAACTGGTTCCTCATTTTGTCACCTAATCTTATTTGGTTTTTACTTAGAAATTTTATTTTTATTTAACCTATTTTATTAATCAACCTGTTCATAGATATGACTATATCTATGGAGCAGGTAGGACCTGAAGCCAGACCTCCCAGTACAGGGGAGCTACACTACCACTGTGTCACAAGAGGGCCTTTCGTTGCTACCTATGTTTTTAATGTTTTATTTCTTAGCCACAGCAATCACACCTCAACAAACACATCATGAACTGGATAAAATTAAAGAAGCTGAATTACAGAGTTTTTTTTGAGTGAAAAAGGAAGGATTCTGTTACCTATTAATTCTAAAAAAATAAGCAAAATCAAACACACAAAAATGGTAATGAGTTATGTTTTGAACAAAAAATATGTCAGGTATGGGCAGGAGAACAACCTCGGCGTTTTTATTTTTAAAAATATCCTTGGTAATTTTAGATATGTTAGGTTTCAAACTTGAGGCCAACGCTTTTAGTCGATAGAATCCCTTCAATGCAGAAAGAGGCCATTTGGCCCATCGAGTATGAACTGATCCTCTGAAGGGCATCTCATCCAGCCCCAACCCATCCTTGCAAACCCACATTTACCCTGGATAACCCACATATCTTGCACACTGCAGGGCAATTAAGCATGGCCAATCCACCTCACCTAATGTTTGGACTGTGGGAGGAATCTAGGAGCACCCTGTAGGAACCCACTACAGACACAGGGAGAGTGTGCAAACTCCACACAGACAGTCTCCCAAGGCTAGAATTGAACCCAGGTCTCTAGCATGGTGAGGTGGCGGTACTAACCACTGTGGCACCGTCCAAGATACAGTGGACCGCTACCATGAATCTCACCCAATGAAACAACTTCACTGAAAATAGAAAGTTTTCTACCCATATCTCTTCTCCCATCTTTGTCTTTAAAGCAGCTGTTGATATAGTTACTTTTGTATCATCCTACTCTTCTCGATTGCCTCTCCAAGCTGAATACTCCAGACAACCTTTCATCTCTCAAAACATGAACGTGTCATGCAATTGAGAAATAATTAAGATACGATCTTTACACAAAATATTGTCTGGTTGCGCTGTCTTTGGAAGAAATTGTAATTTCATTGCGATGGGTTTTGTATATCTTGTATCATTTCCACAAAACCCGTCTCAAGTAAGGAATCATAGTATTTACTTTAAATCAGTATTTATCTTGTTTTCAAAAAATTGTTTTTGTCCATCAAGGTCTCAGGTATTAAAAATGGAAGTTGAAAATTGATACTCTGTATTTATCACTATCATAACAGTCTTAACGAAAAAATATCAAGGGTCACTACATTCAACTATATCAAGATTATTGTTAGTAAAAGATAGGTCATAAAACATAGCAATTTCACTGATTAATGAAAAAGTTTACATTTGGTAATGTGCAAATGTGTTTGACTAGAAATTGTCCAAAAAAAACTAGTGCTATTTTGAGTATAGTTTGCTTTCAGATTACTCGTTGTACCTAAAGCAGAAGTCTGACCCATATCACTTCTGGGCAGTGAAATAAAGGCAAAAGTCATGTTATGTGCTACATGTGTAACTTTTTTTTTGGATTGATAACTTCTTTGCAAAAGTGATTTTATCTAGAAGATTTTAATTTTTGAGTACTAGAACTGTTAATAAATCCTCAAAGTTTTAGTCACTCTAATGAAGATAAAGAACAATATATTTGTATGAGCTTTAACAGATACATTAGAGTAATTAGTCACAATTTATGAGTTGGGAATTCATTTTGTGGCTGTACCGGATATTGGTGAGGCCATTTTTAGAATACTGGATACAATTCTGGTTGTTGTTCTACAGGAAGGACGTTGTTAAACTTGAAAGGGTGCAGAAAAGATGTATAAGGATATTGCTAGCATTGGAGGGTTGAGCTATAGGGAGAGACTGAAGAGCCTGGAACGTTGGAGGCTGAGGAGTAAACTTATGGAGGTTTATAAAATCATAAAGGGCATGGATAGGGTGAAGAACCAAGGTCTTTTTTCCTAGGGAATCCAAAACTGGAGGGAATAGGTTTAAGGTGAAAGGAGAAACATTTTAAAATGACCTGAGGTATAGCTTTATCATTCAGTGGGTGATCCGTTGATGGAACGAGCTGCCAGAAGTGGTGGGGATGGTACAATTATAGCAATTCAAAGGCATCTGGGTGGCATATGTGTAGGAAGCTTTCAGGGAGAAATGGGTCAAATGCGAGCAAATGGGATTAGATTAGATTAAGTCTGGTCAGCATGGACAGTTTGGACTGAAAGGTCTGGTTGTGTGCTGTAGGACTCTACAACACTTTCCACCACCTTGTATGTTATGGCTGATGTTTAAATAAAATGACATGTCCAAATAAAATTTTGTGATCCTTCAAAGTCGCTACTTTGCTGCATAATAATGTTTCTTGTGGAAAATGAGGAACATATTGCTCCATGTAAACGATTCTGTGCCGAATTTCTTCACGTTTCGTGAATTTCTCATTCTGAACTCACTGCATACTATCTGTATGTGGGGTCATGGGCTGCTGCTTGGGTGACTAACTCTTCTTGCAAACTTTATTTCATAGAATTATAAAGTCCCTACAGTGTGGAAGCAGGCTAATCAGCCCATCAAATCCACACCAACCCTCGAAAGAGCATCCCAAATAAACCAACCCTATCACTGTACCATGGCTAATCCACCTAAACTGCACATCCCTGGACACTATGGGCAATTTAGCATGGCCAATCCACCTAACCTGCACATCTTTGGATATAACCTCTGTGAAAAATGTATTCATCAAGTAAATTTTATACCAGGCTCAGCTGTTATGCATCTTACAGGTATTTCGTTATAACACTATAGGCTCACACAGTATTTTCAATGCATAGTGTGATATCTCAGTACCATTGGCACCTTATGAACCATAACTCAGCACAATGTATCATTGTACATTAATTTTGGATGCCACATATTTAGATGTGCCACATTACTTAGCCAACTACTTTAATCCCGGTCTTATACTTGCTTTCTATTTGTTAATATCCTTCTTTATTTAATTCCTCTATTAAATAACTTATTCCGTTTTAACAGCTATTGGTGATTGAAAGTTCCAATTTGTATAAACAATTTTCTTCTAACTATATTTTCTCTTTTTAAAAAAAATTCCTTTGTTAAATAATTGTAAATGCCTCATATTGAAAACCAAAAGTATGAGCTAAAATCATTCCTGAATCACTAACAAGACCTTACTCTCAAAATAGATTATTTTTAGAAACCAGCAAGGATTATGTGCAATAGAATTAATTCCAATTATGAAAATAGGGGGAAGAAAGGGAAACACATTTTGTCTGTCATAAATATTTCCGAACTTATAACAGATGATTAGCAACATGGTTTTGTAATTTTGTAATTAGCCATATGCCATTGGTGACAAATGTTATTATATTAACAGAATTATGTGATTTATATTAACAGAAAGACTGCGTTATTAAATGTAAAGAAGATCAGTTCCAATGTAAGCATGGCCACTGCATTCCTGTCAGGTGGCATTGTGATGGAGAAACTGATTGTCTAGACAGCAGCGATGAAGAAAACTGCGAAACAGGTAATTGAAACTGCTCAGCATTGCTTTACTTTTACCCAGTTAATTGTCAGCTTGCATTAGAATGGCTTGTGCCTGACCAGAATATACCGCCATATCAGTGAGACTCGTTTATTGCCATGACTTTATTGTTATGTTTTGACGTTTTATGCTGAGTAGATTCTGTTGCCATATGGTAGGTCCTTAGCTAATAGTTTTATGTTAAATCCTTGAATACCTCAGAACCAGATGTTTCCCATTATCTGCTACTTGCATACAGGAGTTTAAACTGTTTAGCATGTTTTGTTGGTATGTTGTTTGAAGTGGAGACTTTAATTTCTTGTGACTATCTTAAGGTATCTGTATCCACAACCACCCTTGCTGCCATTAATGGGAATATCTTTGCTTCCCATAGAACATAATCTGTTATTGATGCCTTGACAAGTGTTTAGCCTGCAGAGCTTTCCCAAACATTATAACCTGAGTTACATAGTTAAAGAAAAAATCATCAAAGATGTTTGGTCAATGAATGCTGGGACATTCGATTATTGTAAAGATCCAAACAGACTAATCCTTTTGGATTATTCTCCAAAAGGAATAGTTAATGGGTTGATGGTGTGTTTTCTTTTAGATTAGATTGCCTACAGTGTGGAAACAGGCCCTTTGGCCAAACCAGTCCATACCGACCCTCCAAAGAGTAACCCATCCAGATCCACTTCCCTCTGACTAATGCGCCTATCACTATGGGCAATTTAGCATGGCCAATTCACCTGACCTGCATATCTTTGGACTGTGGGAGGAAACTGGAGCAGCCAGAGGAAACCCACACAGACACGGGGAGAATGTGCAAACTCAAATGTGTTGTTCAATGTGTGTGACAAACAGGCAAATGTAACATGAAATCCCTGCCTTTATTTTTCTGAAGCCATCAATGCATTTATTTTGAGCAGACTACTGCCATTCTTAAAATAGCTGGCATAAATGTTCCACATAAACACACAAATGCATTTCCAGCATTATGAATAAAAGTAAAAAAAAATGTAGAAAATCGATGACTTTATTGAATAGTATGCACCAGGATATGATACACATCTATTAACCAATGCACTAAAAAGGCTCTACAGAGGTATTCTGACATACGTTTTGTTACATTTCACTTGGACTGAAAAATCATTTTTAAAAGAGCAAACAATGAGTGGTCACAAGATTAGTTGATGCTCAGACTTAACCAAGCAATTTCACAGATTTTCATTTCAATTGCATTAAATTAACAAATTGTTTTGTTGTTCATTCATTCCAGCGATGTTCAAAGCAACAATGATAGACAGCAGAAAAACAGTGAGGAAAGAGAATGGAAGCACTCATTATGTTGAAAATATTGAACTTGACTTCATACTTATTACACAGTTTAAATTACTGTTGTAAACTGAGATTTAGAAATGTATTTCCACAGTTTGTATTGAATTGTTAACCATAGGGTGGAAGAAGACATGTAAATTTGTGATTTTGCTGGTGTGCTGATCGCCCAGTAATATTTTGGCCTTAGATCATCTTCCCAGAGGTAGCATAAATTGGTAGGGGGAGCTTAAGGATGACCTCCTCACAATCTAAGGGTAGTAAATTCAGTTTGTTAAATGCTTATTGTTGAAGGCTGACAGGAACTTTCTGAGAGATGTAACTGCTTAAAAATAGCCTCCAAGTGACAGACCAAGCGATGAGCACATTAGATAAGCATAGAGCCCTGCCCATCTGCCTGGTTCAGTTGTAGCTGTCAGCCATCTTGTGGAGGGGCTCACCTTCACAGCTGAAAGCTTCTTTCATTTTAAATTTTCATAGATTTGTGATCAGACGTGTCAAAATAACAGTGCCTTCTCTTGGTCAACTGACACAGCATCTCCTGTTTTACAGTTTTCTATTGGCCCTGATTAATTGGGTCGCATTTTTATTCCTCTGGTCAGTAATTTGTCAATGCAGGAAAAAAGATATCACACCAATTGACTCTATTCCATATAGTGGAGGCTTCTGACCCCCATTTACTCTGGAGATAGGGTTAATGCCACACTGTTATTCCCCTGGTTGAAAGGGCTTAACATCTAAAAGAACAAACTTATAAACAGTATTGCCAAAATCCGAAATGCAAATAACCCTTTCTTTACTGTCATGTGTGGGTAGGTGGTGTTTGACAGAAAGAGAACAGAGTTAACAATTTGCGTGAGGGTTAAAAAACACAAGCAGGTGGAGAAAAAATCTAAAAGCAAAGTAAACTGCAGCAGACACTGGAAAACTGAAGTAAAATCAGTCAATGTTGGGGATACTCAGTAGATCTGACAGCATCTGTGGAGAGAGAAACAGAGTGAACATTTCAAATCTTCCAAGAATCTTGTTCAATTGATTTGAGTTTGCGGCCTGCAGAGACAATGACTGTGTACCAAACAAGTGATTTGCCATAACAAAACTGACAGAGGGATAGGGAGGATAATGGAGATGTAAATTGGAGTACATCTGAGGAAGATAAACCTATGTCAGTGGATAGTGATGCCAAGGGGCAGTATGCATATGAGTAAAATGAGCAGGTGACCATATCCACTTCAGGAAATTTTCTAAGTAATAAGTGCAGGAGTGGGAAGAGAAATGATTGCTGGAAATACTACGGGATCTCTACGGGATTGTGGTTCCAAGTAAAGTCAGACTTAAAGAGCTGGAAAATATACAAGATTGCCTAAACAAAGATTATGCAGCTAAAAATGTCAAAGACTGCGAACAAGTGATGGTCGCAGAGGACAATTAGTGACTTTGATTTTCAGACTTTTCAGCAGAAAATTTGTTTCAAAATCAAATCAAGATGAAAGACAATAAGTATGCAAGACTTGTTTCTTACTTATTGTTAATTTTGAACACGATCCACATAGTTTGCAATCCAAACATGTCTGTTTAAAGCTTTCAGCAAAGGTTGAGATTATCTGTGGTGACATAAGTGGGTCCTATGATTGAAAATTAAACATTAATGAATAGTAAAGGGTTCAAACATCATGCATCTTCAAATGATGTGACTGAAGGAATGTTTGTTTATTTCAATTATTGGCAGTGTTGCTATGTAGTTACAGTACAGTGCCATTTCACATGACCTTGTTAGATGGTATCTTCCTGGTCCTGCGGAGACAGGATTGAACATATTCTGCGTTTTAGTTTATTTTCTCTGTTTTAAGATGGTGCTAGAGAGTGGTGATGTTGAATAACATTTTTCACTCTATTTGTAATAAATACACATGACAAGAAATAAATCAAATCAAATGTGGCTAGTAGGAACTTCTAGTGACGAAGACAGAAATTATGGGAGAAACTCAGCAGATCTAACAGCACCTGTGGAGAGAAAGCAGAGTTAACGTTTCAGATCCAGTGACCCTTGTTTCTCCCCACAGATGTTGCCAGACGTGCTGGGTTTCACCAGCAATTTCTGTTTTTGTTTCTGATTTCCAGCATCCGCAACTCCTTGTTTCTTTCTTTTGGAATTTTTGGTGTGGGTATTTCAACAGTCCAATATATTTCAGCATCTAGAAGGCCTTGCTGGAAATGGTTCATCAAATGCAGCAGCTACCCATCTGACAACAGTGAGAACTAGCTTGAAAAATGAAGTAACCAATTGTGACAGATTGAATAGACCAATAGGAACATCCAGGCAGCAACTCCCGCAGAAGCCAATCTCCAGCAGATTCTTGGAGGCAGTTTGCTACATACCCACAAAGCCTTTTCTCCAGGTCGCATACCACCAGTGACACAGTGATCTGTGGACCATAGCTTTGGCTGCAAACCATCTATCGTCTCCTCCAAATGTGTGAATTGTCATCTGTGTTTATTTTATTCTTTCAAGGGATGTGGACTGGCTGGACCAAACAAATATTTCCCATCTTCGATTGTTCTTGACAAGGAGGTGATGAGCTATCTTCTTGAACAACTGCAGTTCATTTGGTGTTTGTCTGCCACATTCCTGCCAGGATTTTGATCCTGTGCCACTGTTGGTCAGACATATCATTGGTACACATATTGATTAAAATGGAATAGCATAAGTTAGATGGGCTTCAGATTGGTTTCACGGGTCGGCACAACATTGACAGCCAATGGGCCTGTACTGTGCTGAAATGTTCTATGTTCTATGGACCTTTGAGTGAAAAGCTGCATAGGCTGGGATATTTTTCACAGGAGCACAAGAAGTTGAGGGATGACCTTATAGAGGTTTATAAAATCATGAGGGCATAGATAAATTGAAGAGCAAGAGTTTTCTTCCTAGGGCAAGGGAGTTCAAAAGTAGGGAACGTAGATTTAAGGTGAGAGGAGAAAGATTTATGAGAGACATGAGGGGCAACATTTTTGCTGAGAGAGAGATTCACATGTTGAATGAACCACCAGAGAAAGTGATGGATGTAGGTATAGTTACAACACTTAAAAGACATTGGGAAAAATACATGATTGGCAAAGGTTTGGAAGGTTATGAGCCAAATGCAGACAAGTGGGACAAGTTTAGTTTAGGGACATGGTTGGTGTGGACTAGTTGGACCGAAGGTTGTGTTTCCATGCTGTATGACTCAATGACTCTTTGCCTGTAAATGGCAATATCATACAGAGTTAGATGGAGTGTGGCTTGGAGGTGATGGTGTTCCCATAATTTCCAGAAGGCACTTTAAGGTGGGGGCACTCTTACAATGGGGAGAAAGTGAGGACTGCAGATGCTGAGATCAGAGCTGAAAATGTGTTGCTGGAAAAGCGCAGCAGGTCAGGCAGCATCCAGGGAACAGGAGAATCGACGTTTCGGGCATAAGCCTTTCTTCAGGAATGAGGAAAGTTTGTCCAGCAGGCTAAGATAAAAGGTAGGGAGGAGGGACTTGGGGGAGGGGTGTCGGAAATGTGATAGGTGGAAAGAGGTCAAGGTGAGGGTGATAGGTCAGACTGGGGTGGGGGCGGAGAGGTCGGGAAGAAGATTGCAGGTTAGGAAGGCGGTGCTGAGTT
>NC_057716.1:77718714-77720782 GCF_004010195.1 Chiloscyllium plagiosum | reverse complement strand
AACAAACTTTCCTCATTCCTGAAGAAGGGCTTATGCCCGAAACGTCAATTTTCCTGTTCCCTGGATGCTGCCTGACCTGCTGTGCCTTTCCAGCAACACATTTTCAGCACTCTTACAATCCCCATTCAGTAATAGCAAAACTATCCTCTGCCAGTGAGGCAGCCATCATTCCAAGGCTCCAAGCCTCTTGATTGGGTCTGCTGCTTTGGGAACACAGCTATTGTCCTCTATTAAATGATAAACAAGAAGCCGGAATATTTGGAGTCCGCTTTCCAGAAGATTGCACCAGCAGGTACACCATTGCAAGCGCAACGTTGTAAAATAAAAACAGTTCTGCCCCACAATTATTTCCAAGTGTAAAAGTTTCAACAATAATAAGAAATAAAATGGGACAGCTGACTAGCCCAGAAAGCCAATGGTGTACTTGTATACTATGTATGCTATACTATGTATACTTGCCATACAATAAATGCCTCTAAAACAGGAATATTGGTTTACGAACAAATACATTGATCTCCTTACTCATGTGTGAAATTGATCTGAGGCATAGATAATTTCATAACAGCCTCCTCTTAACTTGGCATTGCCTAAAAGATAGGAGAGACTGAACAGGCTGGGGCTGTTTTCACTGGAGCGTTGGAGGTTGAGGGGTGACCTCATAGAGGTTTACAAAATCATGAGGGGCATGGATAGGATAAATAAAGTTTTTTCCCTGGGGTCGGGGAGTCCAGAACTAGAGGGCATAGGTTTATGGTGAGAGGGGAAAAATATAAAAGAGACCTCAGGAGCAACCTTTTCATGCAGAGGGTGGTACGTGTATGGAGGGGTGACCTCATAGAGGTTTACAAAATCATGAGGGGCATGGATAGGATAAATAAAGTTTTTTCCCTGGGGTCGGGGAGTCCAGAACTAGAGGGCATAGGTTTATGGTGAGAGGGGAAAAATATAAAAGAGACCTCAGGAGCAACCTTTTCATGCAGAGGGTGGTACGTGTATGGAATGAGCTGCCAGAGGAAGTGGTGGAGGCTAGTACAATTGCAACATTTAAAAGGCATTTGGATGGGTATATGAATAAGAAAGGCTTGGGGGGATATGGGCCGGGTGCTGGCAGGTGGGAATAGATTCAGTTGGGATATCTGGTCGGCATGGACGGGTTGGACCAAAGGGTCTGTTTCCATGCTGTACATCTCGATGACTATGATTCTAAACATGGAGACAGTAAGGACTCCAGATGCTGGAAGCCAGAGTCAATAGATGTGAAGCTGGAAAAGCACAGCAGGTCGAACAGCATCGAGGAGCAGGAAATTCAACATTTTGAAGGGTTTTAAACCAAAACATTGATTTCCCTGCTCCTCAGATGCTGTCTGACCTGCTGCGTTTTTCCAGCTGCACACATCTACAGCCTCTAAATATATTGGACTGAAGTCCTTGTTAAGCCATGAGTCATAGAATCATAGAGATCTCCAGCACAGGAAAGGGCTCCTCAGTCTGCGCTAGTCAAAAATAAGTTCCGAACTATTGTAACCCTATTTTCCAGCACTTCATCTATAGCTTTCTGTGCATTGTCATCACAAAGTTGTACATCTAAATACTTCTAAATGTTATGAAGATTTCAGACTCGGCCACACATGCAGGCTGCTCAGTACTCGTTAAGTTTCAGTCAAATCCCCATCACTTTCTAAACTCTATTGAGTGCAGACCCAGAATCCTTAACCACTCCTTATATGACAGCCTTTCACCCCCAGGATCATTTTTGTAAAACTCTTGTGGACCCATTCAAATGCCAGCATATATTTCCTTCAACGTGGAGCCCAAATCTGCTCACAATATTCCAAATGAGGACTGATCAGACCTTACACAGACTCAGCAGGACATTTATTCTCTTATATTTTCACCCTCTTGAAATGAGGGTTGCCTTCCTGACTGCCAATTGAACTCCCCCCCCCGCCCCCACTCAACCGAGGACATGCAGGTCCTGGGCCTCCTCCACCGCTGCTCCCTCACTACCCAACGCCTGGAGGAAGAATGCCTCATCTTCTGCCTCGGAACACTTCAACCCTTGGTATCA
>NC_057716.1:77577620-77718656 GCF_004010195.1 Chiloscyllium plagiosum | reverse complement strand
ACCCTGCCTCTATTCCTGATGAAGGGCTTTTGCCCGAAATGTTGATTTTCCTGCTCCTCGGATGCTGCCTGACCTGCTGTGCTTTTCCAGCACCACTCTAATCTAGACTCTGGTTTCCAGATCTGCAGTTCTTTTTTTTACCTAATTGAACCGTGTGTTAACCTGAAGAAAATGTGAACTAGGACTCCCAAGTCCCTTTGTGCTTCAGATATCTGAAGACTTTATCTCTTTAGAGGACAGTCTATGCCTCTATTCTTCCTACCAAAGTGCATAATTTCACACTTTCCTATTTTGTTTTCCATTTGCCACTTTGCCCATTCTCCTAGCCAGTCCTTCTGCAACCACCCTGCTTCCTCAACGTTACCTATCCCTTCACCAATCTTTGTGTCATATCTGGTCTTCTAACCAAGCAGCAATAGCACCCAATAGAAATTGCCAGGGTTTTGTTTTCTGTATTAAAGTTCCAATAATATAATCGTGATTTGATTATGTAAGCCATTTTAACTGATGGCTTGAACAGGGAAGCTATTGTGGCTTTCCCTAAAATGTGTATGAGCAGGTAGGGCCAGAAATCTATCGAAATTCCGCATCACTTACTTGACCAGCTTATGCTTTCAGCTGATTTTTGGTGAAAAGGTGATAGTGTTTTCAAGCAAATCCCAGGAGTTTAAATCTCCCAGGTCTCGTTCTCACGTAAATTCTGA
Organism: Chiloscyllium plagiosum; assembly: GCF_004010195.1. NCBI lineage: Eukaryota > Metazoa > Chordata > Chondrichthyes > Orectolobiformes > Hemiscylliidae > Chiloscyllium > Chiloscyllium plagiosum. The sequence goes on along the minus strand of NC_057716.1, from coordinate 77,717,952 downwards.
ACTCACCTCAGTACCTTGCTCACCCAACTCCCAGTCCAGCTGGAACAGGACATTTGTATCCAAGTCAGTAATTGTTAAGTGAAGTGAATGTGATACAAGGCTTATTTTTCATTACCATAGAAACAAAATTACATTTATATAAAGACTTTATATAAAGAGATTGAACATGTCATGTTTATTTCTTGTTATAGCTAATGTTATAAAAACAGTAAGGAGCTCTCTATTAAGAGCAAATACTTTTGGCTGGCCAATCAATGACAGTATGAAACTGGAAGAGAGTAAAATAGACGAAAATAGATCTATAAATGAATGAATCCATTGAGTAATCATACTTTACTTGACATGTCTAAATTAATATTGATAATCTTACATGTACTATATTAGTTATGTGAAGTTGAAAAACAGATTGATTAATACTCCTGTTTTCTAGTGAAAACAACCTGCAACGTGGATGAATTCCAATGCAACAATACACTTTGTAAACTTATATCCTGGCTGTGTGATGGAGAGGATGACTGTGGAGACAACTCAGATGAAAACCCAGAAACATGTGGTACATTACTCAAGTTCTTTTAAATTCAGTAAATACTGTCCTGTGCAGATTTGGAAAGTAAATAAACAATGATATATTACACGATCCAGTAGGTGAGATTGATCAAAGAAAATAAACAAGGCCATACTTCAACCTTTTTCTGTGCTTGAAATTCCTCAATAGCATAATAGGGGAAGGCATTTTGAGAGGTCGTGGCAATGTCATAATATCATTGTTGCAGTGACCAAGTTACAAGGGATTTTCTCCCCGTGTTCCACTAGCCGCATCAGAGTTTGGATTCCAAAATGGAAGTGATATTACCAATTATCTTTGTTAGACTGTCTGTCACAGAATTGCTACAGTGAAAGTGGAGGCCATTTGACCCATCATGTCTGCACCAGTTCTCTGAGTATTTTAACTTGGTCCCAATCTCAACCTTTCTCTGTAACCCTGCATATTGTCTCTATTTCAGTCATCATCTAATGGTATTTTGAATGCCTCAACTGAAGCTGTTTCCATGGCACTGCATTTCATACGTTAAACTTTGCTGTGTGAACAAGATTTTTCTCGCATTGCACTTGTTTCTTTAACAAAACATTTTCCAGTGGCACCCTCTGGTTCGTGATCCTTCTATAATTGGGAACAATTTCTCCCTCTTCATCAACATTCCAAAGAACTCCAGCAAGTTATTTAAACAAGATGTTCTTTTAATAAATCCATGCTGACTTGTTCAAATCAATGCACTTTTCTCTATGTGGTTTTTAATTCCTGAAATCTATCCTGAAAAGATTTGCTTCTGGAAGTTTCCAACAGCAGTGTCAAACAGATTAGTTGTTACTGGTGGCTCAATCTTCCAATCTTTTTTGAACAAGGGCATAATGTTTGCAATTCTCCAAACTCCTGGTACTATATCCAAACTCAGGGAAGATTGAAGATAATTGTCGTTGTCCCTGTAATTCCCACTCTCATTTCCTTTAATATTATTGGATGCGTCTCAACCTGTTTAGGTGCCTTAACAATGTTAAATACAGCCAGCTTATCCAATACCTCCTTCTTATTAATTGTAAATCCTTCTAGTGACTGGGTTTCCTTCTCTCTCACTGTGCCTTAGGCAGCATCAGCCTTATAGATAAAGGCAGATGCAAAGTTTTCATTGAATGTCTCAGCCTCTTGCTACTTAGCGTAAATCTCCTTTTTGGCCCCTGATTTACCCTACTCCCCTCTTTACCACACTTCTGCAATTTACTTTTACAGGGATCTTAGAATTTGTTTGTTCTACCTTTCCCTTTTGAGGGAATGTACCTTGCCTTTGCCTGAAGATAGTCTATTGTTCAGCAACAGTTTTTCCCTCCAACCTTGGGTTCCAATCTTTCTGGCTCAGCTCTGTTCTTGTCCCATTTGCGTCCATTCTCCACCACTTAATTACTGTGATATTGAATTGACTAACATAATTTTCCCCATCCCCTGAAATGTTTCATCATTGTCACTTGGCCCACCTCATGCCCAAGAGCCAGGTCTAGCAGTGCCTCCATTCTATTTGGACTGGACATATCCCCTGTAGAAGTTCCCTTGAACACTATCGAGGAACACTTGTCCATTGCTGTCCAAGTCAATGTTCAGATAATTAAAATCCATTAACTCAGTTAGCTGGATGGCTGCTTTGTGATGCCAACAGCACAGTTTCAATTCTCACACCAGCTGAGGTTATTATGAAGGACTTGCTTTCTCAAAGCACCATCATCGTCTCTCCCTAATGAGAGGACCAGCATATGGTCCACAAGGGCTATGGTGGCTTTACCTTTTCCTTTTATATATATATATATATATATATATATAATATATATACTGTGCCAAATAATGTTATTGCACCTTTCTTATGCCGTAGCTGTAGCCAAACTGAACTGCTTTCTCAAAGCACCATCATCGTCTCTCCCTAATGAGAGGACCAGCATATGGTCCACAAGGGCTATGGTGGCTTTACCTTATAATGTTATTGCACCTTTCTTATGCCGTAGCTGTAGCCAAACTGATCCTGTCCTTGATCCCTCTGAAACATCCTTTCTCTAGCTCTGCAATGAACTCTTAACTAAAAGTACCAACCCTCCTCCTTTCGTTTACTTTCCTACCTTTTCTGAAAACTTTGAAACCAGAAATATTAACCTTACTTCAAAAACATCTCTGTGTAACTATACCTTGTGCATTCACATACATGCAGTGGATTATGACTAAGAGTTCATTACTACCTTACTTCAACTCCACCTATTAACTTACTATTCTCTATTTTAGCAGCTCTCAGCATTTCATGAATTCTGTTATTATTTGCTAATATTCTATCCTGTTTCTATACTCCTGCTGAGTTTAATCTCTCCCTGACAGCACGAGTAAAAGTCCCCAGTAGAAGTTTAGACCCGGCTCTGTTCAATGTAATGGGTCCGACTTGTACAGGTGCCATCTTGCCAGAGCCATATACCGTCTCCCAGGGATCCAAAGTTGTCTCTCCTGCATCATCTTTCTAGTCACATATTCATCAGTCTTATCTTCCGATTTCTGTACTCACTTGCATCTGGCACTGGGAATAATCTGGAGATTACTACTTCAGAGGTCCGATTGTTAATGCAGCCTAACTTCTTTAATTCTGATTGCTGGACCACATGTCACTTCCTATCCATTGCCATTAGTACCAATGCAGACCACAATCGGTCTATTCATCAAAGGAATATCTAATCTGAAAGGCAGCATGCAATCCTGAAGGCAGATTGATGACGGTAGAAATAGTTGTGAGTCCCCTGAATAAAATCCCCTGTCAGTACTCCCCTTCTAGTCTCCTTGCTTCCCTTTTCTATAGTTGGAACCACCCATGTTGCCAAGGCCTCGATTCTTGCAACACTGTTTCACTGACTCATTGTCCTCGTCATTATACAGAATGGAAAAGTAATTAGTAAGCAGGAGCTCTGGGGAGTTCAACACTATCTGCCTGTTTCTGTTTGACAGCTTCGTGATCACTCATTCTCTGTCTTCTTACCCCTAAGTTCCAGTGGGACCACCTCTCTGAACAGGCTATCCACATAGTTCTCTGCTTCATTAATGTGACCCAGTTACGCTTGGTGCTCAAGTTCTAAAACATTGAGCTCATAGTTATGCAGTAAATACCACTTCCTGTACATAGGCTCATCTATAGGTCACAAGAAGGGTCTGCAAGTTCTCTCATGCCACAGGCTGACCTGCCCTATCATACCCTGGTTTATACTTTTCAGTTACTTTATTTATTGCAGCTTTAATTACTTTCACTTATTTTAACGTTATTCTTACACTATTAACTTGAAACTGGAGGATATTAGAAAGTAGAAATTATTTATCCTTACTCAGAAATCAGCTCCCTATTTTTGTGCCTATTAATTCTTTATTTCCCTTTTCTAGTTGAGAACTGTATATTTGTTTCAAAACTGCTGAGGTTGAATCACAATCATTAGCAGAACCTACTCAACAACTAATCAGCTCATGATATCCTTGTGTTATCAATCTGAACTTTCTTTCTCTTCATCTGGTGTTGTTTTATTTAGAGTCTGGTTCCAATCTCTTGCTTGCTTTGAGGTGCTGGTGACTGTCTCTGTATTCACATCTCTCTCACTTATTTAGATGCTGGTGACAATCACTGGATTCCCTTCTCTCCCACTTGTTTAGGTGCTGGTAATTGTCTCATCATTCTTTTCCCAGTCCTGCTCATGTGTAGCTCAGTGTCAGAACCAAGTCACCAGGTCCCTTCTTTCCTTTATTGCAAAAGCTGTACTGAAGCAAGTACAGCTTACTCCAAAATGTTGAAAGGTGCAGAAACATCTTGAACAATAAAACATTTCTGCACTCACCAATCTTCTCCAAAACCTGGGGAAATATATAAAACTCTGCAGAGTTTTATATCAAAAAAAAATTTGGCCAAACAACAATTAAATCCTATGGAGGATATGTCCAGGCCAACAACTAAACTGAAAAAAAAATTCAAAAAATTGTCCAAATGTTGGCCTGCGCCCAGTGTCGCATTCCATGCAAGCTATTGATACAAATGATTCAATTGTGAGTGGTTGAATTTCTGGAAATGCTGGCATAAATTCAGACTTTTCCTTTAAGAATTCTTGGTTTCAAGTGAGGTGGTTTTTCAGTTGGTTTTATTTAAATTCACAAACCTTGATGAGTGCAGATTCAGAGGAAGATAAAGTCATCATAGTCCCAGAGCAGAGAGACGACTGGCATTGAGTTTAACCTGAGGGTCACATGCCTCAGGCGAGAGGCAAGGTTGAGAAGGCAAGACCTTCATGGTAACCTCAGTTTGTGCAGGACTTGAACTTATGCTGTTAGCATCACTCTGCATCTCAAACCAACCATCCAGCCAACTAACGTAAATGCCTCCCATTGTGGGCAAAGGCTATTTTCCCAATTGGTTTTCTTTGAATATTCAAAACTGATGTATTTTACAGCCATGAGCTAGGTCATGCAATTTCACTCTATAAGTGTTCTTACACAGTTTTAATTGGGCAGCTTGTTTTCTTCACAAATGAAACATTTTTACTCTTGTTGTTTCTGCTTTGAAAAGCAGTTTCTACAAAGTACTGAAGACATACATATGTCCAGCTAATGGCATTACAAATTAATTCTGTAGCACATCCTCAGAACAAAAAATATCTCCAGAATGACTTGAAATCATGACTTGTTGTCGAGGGATGATAGAATAACAGCAATGGAGTCATCAGTTGAGGGTAAAGGGAATTCCTAAGTTGCCTCATTTATTATGTATCACATTTAATCAATTTTCTTTAGTGGCCCAAGCATACCAATATAGCATAGAATAAATAAAATTATCACAGTGCACAGGAGGCCATTTACCCCATATATCTGCACTGGCTGTCCACAGGAGTATTTCACATAAACCATTCTTCTGTCTTCTCCCTCAAACCCTGCACAGCCTTTTTTTCAAAAAAAACGTGCAAAATTCTCTTGCTGCCCCAAGTCAATCCAGCTCAACCTTATTTTCAGGTCATGAATTCCGGGACCCTGCTGTGTCAAACTCACTCACTGCCACACACATTTTCTTAAAGGTGCATATTCGGTTATAGCTATTTTTCTAAAACCTCCTTAATAAAATTTAGAAAATGAAAGTTTTGATATTGGGCATGGAGCCTCAGGACTCTCTGACATTGAACTCTGGAGATTGTGCCACAGGATTTACACATGAGGCAGAATGTGGTACCTATGCAATAGGCAAGCTGATACCAAGACTTTTCCATGGTTAAAAGAACAATTCCATAATGGACAGGATTGTGGTCTTGTCAATATTGAACCATAGATATGGCATTGAGGGTGAGTTGGAGGTTTGGATTAGGAATTGGCTATACCAAGACTTTTCCATGGTTAAAAGAACAATTCCATAATGGACAGGATTGTGGTCTTGTCAATATTGAACCATAGATATGGTTTTAAGAACCACAGGATGTGTGGAGCTGTGATGACATCATCACGGTGCATGTTTTTTTTGCAGATGTGATTGAAAAGTTAAATTAGATATCAATTATCAAAGGCATAAACTACGTTAAGAATCAAGATTGACTAATTCAATCTAGATTAACTAAACAGCTAGGTTGAACCAGAACTGGCAGGAGAAATAACAGTAAGAAGGGCAAGAATAGTTATAGGCAATATGTCTAAGATTGATATGAAGTATTAAAGAAAGATCTGCTATCAACCTATAATGCTTATTTTTGCCATTTTGTTTCCAAAGTAAAATTTCAGTGTCCACCCACAAGATCATTCAGATGCAAAAATGGAAGAGTTTGCTTGCGACCTGAGCGAGTTTGTGATGAAGTGAACAACTGTGGTGACAATTCTGATGAAGTAGATTGTGGTATGTGCATCCATTTTATGTAGATGGTATTCTTAATATTCTAATTGTTAACATGTTAAGTTTCAAAGATAATAGTACACACATTTTCAACAGGCAAAGAATGAATTATGTTCAATTAAGCTGTGAAGTAGTCAATCAACATAAATGATTTGGTATCAAGTTTAACAGCATTGAGAAGAATAGAAGAACATAGATTTGTACAGTGTAATTCACATTCCAAGTTGCTTCACATTTAATTGATTGTTTTTCTTTAAAGTTATTGTTCTTTTGTGGATGAACATTGCAGGCATTTTATCTGTTGGCGCTTCAAATGGCAATAAGATTAATGATCCTGTTTTCGAAGTTGATCAGGAGATAAATGTTGGTGGGACTATTATTCAAACTACAGTGGAGTTCTCCCAGAGATTCTTTTACATCTACCTAAACAGGATGTCAGAACCATCATTTAACATCTTATTTGAAAGACAGGACAACATTTGACAGAGCAACATTTCCTCAACATCGCACAAAAAAAGATTTTTGGAAGTCCCTGGAGTAGGGCTCTATCCAATGTCCTTCTGACTTAGAGACATCTACTACTACCACTGGACCAAGCTGACATTTATTAGAACATTTCCAACTACAGTTAAACAAGAAAGCTAAATAGTCTTGTTGCTTGCAATTTATTTAAAATTGTGAATCAGAATCATCAGGAATGTTCCTGATGAAGAGATTATACTTGAAACATTGACTCTCCTGCTCCTCGGATGCTGCCTGATCTGCTGTGCTTTTCCCGCACCACACCTTTTGACTCTGATCTCCAGCATCTGGAGTCCTCTCTCTCTCCCATCAGAATCATGCAAACTAATGAAAACAGATTTTTCATCAATTTTCTGGAAGTGTACAAGATAATTATTTTAAAATGTTGAACTTCCTGATTATGAGCATTTTTATACAGTTGGAAATGTCAAATCCATGAGGATTTGAGTCAACTGTTGACTCAAATATATTCTTTTGTTGTTCAGAATAACAGTGTATGACTTGAATGCATCTATTTTATACATTTAATATAATTATACTAAATCTCCCAAAGATCGGTAAGTGCAAAAGTTTTCTATTTCTTTCATCATAAATAAGTAAATCAGTTGGCACAGTGAAGTACCTTAATAATCTGATGATAATTAAGTTGGTACACTGAAAATTAACCTTCTCAATACTGAAAATTAACCTTTTCAAACAGAGGGCAAGACTTCTTGATAGAAATAGTTATGAATTTGTGAGACTGGCCTTAAACAATTGAATTTACCATCAGGGTGGAAGAATTTGCAATGCAAACTGTTTCATTGTTATGGATCTACCGTGGTTGGACAGTACAACTGTGCTAATTTCTTCCTTACTAACAGTTACATCATTTGGTCAACAATCCATAACCATGAATAATGTCAACTGATATAATTGTTACACGTACCCAAGGGGTATGTGAGTTGAAGCATGTGACATCTGCTGGTAGCCTGGTGTGAATGAATTAATGTTATACTGTTGACCTTGTGCCCTATCTAATTTCATATTACAGAAATTGGAATACGTTAGTATCACTGGATTTCCAAGCACATGAAAATGTATAATCAATAAATATGGATAACTATTTTGAATACATAGAAGAAACTACTTTATCCCTATTGCATGTGTGTAAAGTTGCAATGTCTACCACTGCAGCAAAGGGATGTCCATGCAGTGTTGGTCAAACTATCAAATTCATGGATTGCAGTATTAGGTCATGGCCAGACATTAGGATCCATGTCTTATAAATTAAGAACCTAACATAATGAAAGACACACTTGACAAATAGTTCATTGATTCTTCAGCAAAACAAAAATATTGTTATTTTGTTTTTATTCTTAAGAAATACTTTTCTGTGGAGTTAGGGGCTGCAGGAGTGGACAGCTGATTTCACTGATACAGGCTCTCCTCCCCTACCAACCCCAGCAGCCCCAATAGACATGAAGGTTTCTGCTGGTCAAATGGGAAGTTTAAAATTCATGTCTTCCACCAGGCAAGCTGTCTGTGGAAATACAACTATATGATGGCAGCTAATCCCAAAGCTGTGGACTGAGTATCAATTCCAACCTGTGGCTTCAGATGTACACTGATTCTGCACCAACATAGATAGGCCCCGACTAACTTGACAGTCACACATCATTACCACCAGTTTTGATTTTAAAATGTACACTGTCAACTTTTTGAATAACCTTTCATAACCATAAAAACATAGAGAATTGGAGCAGGAGTAGATATTTGTCTCTTCCAGCTTGCTCCACTATTCAATATGATAATGCAGATGATCCAACTCAACACCTTGTTCCTGATTTCTACCCATACCCTTTGATCCTTTTCATCCTAGGGGCTATATCTAACTCCTTTTTGAAAACATTCAATGTTGTGATCTCAACTCTTTTCTGTGGCAGAGATTCCACAGGCTTACCACTGTCGGGGTAAAGAAAGTTCTCCCCATCTCAGTCCTAAATGGCCTACTCCATATCCTTAGATTGTGACCCCTACTTCTGGAGTTCCTGGGCATTGGGACCTTGTCTGGTCCTGCTAGAATTTTATAAGTTTTTTTTGTGAGATACTCCTCATTCTTCTAAACACCAGTGTATATAGTCTGAACCAACCCAATCTCTTTTACAAATGAGTTTTGTCATCTAAAGAATTATTCTGGTAAATCTTTGTTGCACTCTTTCCAATGCCAGAAAATCCTTAAGTCTGTGTGCCTTATATAACATTTGGCATTTGTGCATCATGCTTCATAATTCACTGTCTCTTTAACTAATAGGTAAGCAAATTCAACAGTCTTGTGGGAAGGATGAGTTTACATGCAGCAATGGGAAGTGTATTCCTGTGGAACTACAATGTGACATGTTCAACGACTGTGCTGATGGTGGGTCTGATGAACAAGACTGTACTAGAAGTAAGTCCTAATTGTAAAAAAAATCAGTGCAAGTGTAATGCCTTGAAATTTGGTAGTACACACAAGTGCAGCAGGTCTGCAATGCTGAACATGAGTATAATGATATCCTTTCGCCCTTGCTTTGTGCAGCTCTGTTGATTTCCTGCAGAGAAACCTTGGAGGTGTAATTGATGTATTTCTGGTCGAATTGCTATGGCTGTACTCTTTGATTTTTTTTTTCATTTTAGCTTGATAAAAAATACATACATATTAATAATTCCATCAGGACTCTTATGAGAAATGTCTAACTTAACAGTCTTAGAACTACTAGACTTCTGATACAACTATAAATGTACAGGGTACTTGTATGATTATATATTAAACATAGTCCAGTCCTTCTTGTGTTTCAAAGCAAGGACCTGATAAGAAGCTGAGAAATATTTGTGCATGTGTCAGTTGCCACCATTGTTCAAAGATTTCTTAAACATTTTAACATACAATTCAGAAGGTCCAATTTTCAACTGGCAGGAGCAACCAAAGACTCGATATCTATACCTGTGAAACAACACACTGTAAAAACCATTTAAGCAGTCTGGCCAGTTTTGGTAATTTATTTTATTTATCCCCTGTCTTGTTTGTTTGACTGCCTGTCTTTTACATGAATGGGGGCTGAGAATGAACATTTTAGGTTTAAAGCACAGATGTTAATAAAATCATCACGTTGTTTAATTTTCTCTCTGCTAAACTTAATGTGCATTGAAAAAAGTTAAGTCTTTTATTTAGAATGCAAAACTGGTGCATGGCAATTAATTATTTGCAAGGTCTGGGATTGATTATTGAAAAGTCTGGTGAGGAACCAGGAGAGAGACTATTGGGGATCTTTGATAGTTTAATTTTACAATACTGTGAATACAGAGGTAGAAAGGCTGCTTTGATTTAGCTGTCTGTCTGTATATTATAAAAACAAGCTGATTGGCATGTAATCCAGTAAGCTTTCTTAGCTGTGGAGATGGTGAGTTAGTCAACACCTAACACGCCCATATCCATATTTAGTCTAAAATAGAGAAAATAGTATCCGAAGTTTTAAGATCAGCATCTTACTGGTTGTGGCCTTTTCTGCAGTCTGAACTTTCGTTAATTTGTCCATCCTAAGAGGTATATTTAGAGAAATCTTCTATTTTTCTCAGTACCTTGCTTACTTGCACAAAGGTTGGTGAGATACCTGCACTACCTCTTTAATGGAAGGCCTGTCTTCTTCTTAACAAGCAGTTTTAAATCAATCAATCCAGACCTTCCTCTGCAACCAAGTCTCTGGAAAGGAAATCTCACTCGGTGAGAGCTGCCAGCCAATCAAGGACTAGCAGGTTTTGGACAGTTGGCACTGCCAGCTACCAGGTAGCCAACATTGTAAGGACCAAAAGTGTCAAAGTGGTGCTTCTCAGTACGGGCGTTCTGGGATTGGGTGGGGTTGGATGTTACAGAAAGATGGATCAGAAAGAAGCATCAGGACATTAGTCATTCTCAGCAGCTATCCCACCTGTCCTATGTTCCTGCCTCAACCAAATACAACTTAGTACTGATCAAGAAACCCTCCTCCCCTCACAACTGACAGATTCCCACACTTACCACAGGGAACTCATTAACTGAAACTTCGAACTTCAATTTTCTTCAGTGAACAAAAAAAAAGCCATCAGTCCTGTAACATCTCCAGCTTCCATCTCAAAAAACAACAGTATAATGACTATTGTGATTGTTCTTATGTCCTAATGGTCAAAGAAAGATTAGGGCCGATCAAGGATAGCATAGGGAATTTGTGTGTGGAGTCTGAGGAGGTAGGGGAAGCCCTAAATGAGTTTTTTGCTTCTGTCTTTACGAAAGAAACGAACTTTATAGTGAATGAAACTTTTGAAGAGCAGGTGTGAGATGGATAGAGATAGAGGAAGCTGATGTGGTGAAAATTTTGTCAAACATTAAGATTGACAAGTCGCCAGGCCCGGACCAGATTTGTCCTCGGCTGCTTTGGGAAACGAGAAATGTAATTGCTTCGCCACTTGCGAAGATCTTTGCATCCTCGCTCTCCGCTGGAGTCATACCTGAGGACGGGAGAGAGGCAAATGTAATTCCTCTCTTCAAGAAAGGAAAAGGGAAATCCCCGGCAATTACAGACCAGTAAGTCTCACGTCTGTCTTCTGCAAGGTGTTAGAAGGGATTCTAAAGGATAAGATTTATGACCACCTGGAAGAGCATGGCTTGATTAAATGCAGTCAACACAGCTTTGTGAGGGGCAGGTCATGCCTCACAAACCTTATCGAGTCCTTTGAGGATGTGACTAGAAAAGTTGATGAGGGTCGAGCTGTGGATGTGGTGTATCTGGACTTCAGCAAGGCATTTGATAAGGTTCCCCATGGTAGGCTCATTCAGAAGGTCAGGAGGAATGGGATTCAGGGGAACATAGCTGTCTGGATACAGAATTGGCTGGCCAACATCTGGAAGTCTGTAGTGAGTGGTGTTCCACAGGGCTCTGTCCTTGCGTCTCTATTGTTTGTAATTTTTATTAATGACTTGGATGAGGGGATTGAAGGATGGGTCAGCAAGTTTGCAGATGACACAAAGGTTGGAGGTGTCATTGGCAGTATAGAGGGCTGTTGTAGGCTGCAGCGGGACATTGACAGGATGCAGAGATGGGCTGAGAGGTGGCAGATGGAGTTCAACCTGGATAAATGCGAGGTGATGCATTTTGGAAGGTCGAATTTGAAAGCTGAGTACAGGACTAAGGATAGGATTCTTTGCAGTGTGGAGGAACAAAGGGATCTTGGGGTGCAGGTACATAAATCCCTTAAAATGGCCACCCAAGTGGACAGGGTTGTTAAGAAAGCATATGGTGTTTTGGCTTTCATTAATAGGGGTATTGAGTTTAAGAGTCATGAGATCTTGTTGCAGCTCTATAAAATTTTGGTTAGACCGCACTTGGAATACTGCGTCCAGTTCTGGTCGCCCTATTATAAGAAAGATGTGGATGCTTTGGAGAGGGTTCAGAGGAGATTTACCAGGATGCTGCCTGGACTGGAGGGCAAATCTTATGAAGAGGGGTTGACTGAGTTTGGACCTTTTTCATTGGAGAAAAGGAGGAGAAGAGGGGACCTAATTGAGGGAAACAAGATAATGAGAGGCATAGATAGAGTCGATAGCCAGAGACTATTTCCCAGGGCAGGGCAGAAATGACTAACACAAGGGGTCATAGTTTTAAGCTGGTTGGAGGAAAGTATAGAGGGTATGTCAGAGTCAGGTTCTTTACACAGAGAGTTGTGAGAGCATGGAATGCGTTGCCAGCAGCAGTTGTGGAGGCAGGGTCATTGGGGACATTTAAGAAACTCCTGGACGTGCATATAGTCACAGAAATGTAAGGGTGCATACATGAGGATCAGTGGTCGGCACAACATCGTGGGCTGAAGGGCCTGTTCTGTGCTGTACTGTTCTATGGTCTATGTTCTAATAGCATATTGCCTTATTCATTAACCATCTTTTCTTGAGCTCATGTGCTTTCTGTGAGTGTGAAATTCTGTTTGGGTTTGAAAAATAGACATTTATGTTTCTAAAAAAATAAGCAAGAAAACCTGTCTTGAGATTCATTTTGCTCAAGGCATTAAACCACCCTCTCTTTAGAACAAACTTTGTTGTGGGTACTCTAGAGATGGATAAAAAATTAAGAACCTTCCTACAATCTCGTTTCTGTCTGTAACACATGGCCAAAATGACTCAGAATACATTCATTGAACTTTCTCCTTTGGATGCCAAAGACAAGTCAGAATTTTCTGCTCCCTTGAGCAGTGTAGGCAGAGGCAAGATGGATGAAAAAATATGGTGAAAAAAAACAGCTTCTTGATGTTGAGTGTAATTTCTGATTTTCCCCTGAGACTTTAAATAGTGAGTTCTGAACCTCACTAATGAGTGGTGCTAACCTTGTTTCCAAGTATTTGCATCTCATTCTTAATCTAAACTTGTCTCATTTCTGTGCAGCTCCCAAACCTCCTCACTTTCCCTGAGAACTAAGCAGTGCCAGACATGAAACTCAGAGTGACTACCAAGCAGCAACAATTCATTGATTGTTTCTCTGGGCTTTCACTCATCTCTGTGTTCACCATAATTTCCCTGCATGTTCCATGGATCCTATCCTCCTCTACCCATGACACACCACCAGTCTCATCACAACACCATGACTACTTTTGCACCAACTCACATGCCACTTCATCCCTTCAGGTCTTCACTTGCAATTCTGAGATGCATGATTTGCAGGCATGCAGGCTTTTTTGTGCTTACTCACAGGCTTTCAGTCTCTGTGACTTGCATTATTATTTAGTACAATAAGAGAGGCATGCAACTTACCACCATCTGATGCACTGAGCAATCAAGGTGATGGACATGTTTCTGAATGGCATCTTGATAAGTCAATGTCACACCTGGAACACGTGTCAGCAGGTTACCCAGCAAACATCGCATGTGCTTCAGTCAAAGGACCGTGTAAAATGAATGTCAAAGTCCTCAGAGGGGGTCAACCACATACGGTCAGGAGTGTCACCACACTCAGTCAAAGGTATCGTCCAATGCTAGTCTATCGGTTTGCCACCACCAGTCCTGTAAGTCAAGTACAACCAGTTTGGGAATGACAGGCCTAACAGTTTGGGATACAGTGGAGACATCAGTGATAAGGAACAAAGGGAGGTCAACTTTTCTGGCAATGAGACAAAGAGAGTATAATGACAATCGATGGAAGAGCAGTTAGTGATGATATAGGGGCAAAGGAGGTGATAGGGTGTCTGTATTGAGTGTGTGGGAAGTGCAGAGGGCAGCAAGTGTTCAAAAATTAAGAGGAAAAGGTGGGTGAGAGCCCTTGATTCGATATGATTCATACATTAATGTGAATTATGGCATATAAGTAATGGTGGGAGGTGTGCAGTAGCAGAATTAGAATGAGTCATGGCCGCGTGAGTGTCAGATAGCAGAGAGAATTAGTAGCAGTTACCCTTGTGAAGCACAGATTGTAATTGTAAATAAATGTGGTCCCAGCACCCAATTCCTGTGACACTCTGTTAGTTACATGTTGAAATGCTGATGTACAGTACCAACCACCATGAAACTTTTTTGATAAAATACTTTGCCAACAAGATGGGAAAGTATGACCAATTAATTTAATAAGTTTGAAAAAAAATTGTCATTAATGGTCATCTTGAAGAATAGATTCATTCAATAAAGTGCATAATAATTAATAATTTGAATAATTAATAATTTCATTTGAATAAATAGTGTCTTATGGCAACCTCCAATATAGTTTACATTTCATACTCAGTGTGTAAGTCAATCCCAGTTTGGAAAGACTTTGCTGAATTCTAACGTTCACTTTTATATCATGATCTATCAGTGTCTGACACATAAAGTTGCTCATTCTCTCTGCCAGTATGGACTATTTTACTGTATATATGCTTTTCCCCCCTGGTTTTCTTTGTGATTTGCAGGTTTCCATGATGTCTATGTGTATTTTTGTTTTTTTTGGTTTTTATTTTCAGATTATAATGAGTTTAATTGTGATCAAGAGACAAATCCTTGTGGGAATGATGCCTATTGCAACAGAACAATGTTTTCACTTTTCTGTGAGTGTCAACCTGGCTTTCAAAGGAACAAAGCCTCAAAGCAGTGTGAAGGTAATTAACTTGTTCTTTATGGCATAGGATGTCACTTTAGAAGAATTGTATCTTACATTTAATTGAGAATGTAGATGTTTAGAGCAAGACTATTTTGTCATTCAATGAGTTCATGGTTGATCTGAATTTTTTCCCAAATCCAGTTTCCTGTTTGCTCTCCATAAGCCCATAAATACTTACATACATGATGTTGGGTCAAATCTTAAATTGAAGAATTTATAAAAGTGACTACAATTCTGACTCTTTTAATTCACAGCAAAAGGTAGAAGAATCATTCAGTTATAACATTTTACCTTTATTCTTAAGTTCATTTAAAATAATCTTTAAAAGAGGTAATTCATTTTATTAATGTTATGCAGTGTAATCCAGAAGATTGCAAATTACAAGTTGATAGAGTGAGTCAGACTTCTGACCTTTCATCTTTAAGGCTTGAGTTTAATGGAAAATCTCCTCAGCAGTTTTGGCTGTAAGATTTATGTCATGTTTAAATAGGCGCCATTATGACTGTAACGCCAAAAGGTAAAAAAACTGGAAGTGTTAACTGGAATGAAATTTGTAAACACACGGATTGATGTCCAATACATAAATGTAGTTATATGCCGAGAGATGTTGTCCCCTCCAGTTAGGGTACAGGCATATTGCTGGTTTAGTGCACAAGGAACTTGACAATCAATTCATATTTATACCTCTTACATTTGTTTGCTGCTGGGACTGAACATCAAATGCCCATAAGCCTTATCACAATGATCAGTTTAGCAGAAAACATTGCAAGAATATCAAGAGTGAACACTTTTTTTTTTAACCTTTTGAATATTTTCAGTGCTTTGTAGATGTATGCTTAACAACTCTTATCCAAATATAAAGTTAAAAATCACGCAATACCAGGTTATAGTCCAACAGGTTTAACTGGAAGCACACTAGCTTTCGGAGCACCGATCCTTCATCAAGTGATTGTGGAGGACACAATTGTAAGGCACAGAATTTATAGCAAAAATTTACAGTGCGATGTAACTGAAATTATATATTGAAAAATGCCTTGATTGTCTGATGAGTCTTTCATCTGTTCGAGTACCGTGATAGTTTCACTTCTTTCACGTGTAAATCACAAAACCTTTTTTTAAAAGTTGCATTCTCAGGTTAACTGTAACAACTGGTGTTAGCTAGACAATATGTTGAAGGAGTTAGCCCCCTGTGTTCTCTGTCTATGCCATGATGTTTAGATTGATTCTAATCCAAAAAGTGAGATAACGGTTTTACATGAATTCATACAGTCTTTGAGCAAAGTACAATGTAACTCTGCAAGTACAAATTCACACCACAAAATATATGTGTGCGTATATGTGTGTGTAGTGAGTGGAGAGTGTCTTAAGTCTGTGAGGGGTGCATGTGTGAATGAGGGAGTGTGTGTGTGTGTGTCTGGGATGGGGGGTTGTGAGTGTCTGTGAGAGAGTGTATATGTGTGTGCATGAGTGTAGAGTGGTCTAAGTCTCTGAGAGGATGCATGTGTGAGTGTTGGAGTGTGTTTGTCTGTAAAGGTGTGTGTGAGTGTCTGTGTGCGTGTCATGAACCCAAGGTCTCGATTGAGGTCCTACCTATGGGTATGGAACTTAGCTATCAGCCTTTGCTCAGCCACTTTTCGCTGCTGCCTGTCCCGAAGTCCGCCTTGGAGGATGGTCACCCGAAGGTCCGAGGTCGAATGTCCTGGACCACTGAAGTGTTCCCCAACTGGGAGGGGACATTCCTGTCTGTTGATTGTTGTGCGGTGCTCATTCATCTGTTTCTGTAGCCTTTGCTCGGTTTCCCCAATGTACCATGCCTCAGGGCATCCTTGCCTGCAATGTATAAGATAGACAACGTTGGCTGAGTCACATGAGTACCTGCCACATAAATGGTGGGAGGTGTCCCCATGTGTAATGGTGGTATCCATGTCCACACTCTAACACGCCTTGCAGCACCTACCGTGACAGGGTTGTATGGAGTTGTCCTGAAAGATGGGCAGCTTGCTACGAACAATGATCTGTTTGGGGTTTGGCGGTTGTTTAAAGGCATGCAGTGGAGGTGTGGGGAAGGTCTTGGCGAGGTGCTCATCCTCATTGATAATGTGTTGTCATTCATGTGATGTTGTCATTCCTTATCCAAATATAAACAGCGTGAGTTAATGGTAACACATCGCAGTCAGAACTAAGTGGATGAATGATAAATAACACAAACATAGTTTCCTGTTCAATTTTGTCATGTCTTGTTTTCTGGATCTGGGATGTCAAAATTAAATTAAATTATATGGAAGACCATCTTAAGTTTCCATCAATTATTGATGATATTGCTCCAAGACCATTAATGTTTTTAGTGCATTCGTTAATGCAAAAAGATCTTTCATATTTGAATTTTTTTTCCAGATATTAATGAGTGCCTTCAATTTGGAGCTTGCTCACAATACTGCAATAACACAAAAGGGTCATACTTGTGTGCCTGTGGAAAAAACTACAGAAAAGCTTACAACCACAGTTGTAAAACAGAAGGTAATGATGCAAATTAAAATTTGTATGCAGTAATTGTTAAATGTTTATTTGTGTTTAAATAGTGCAGACTCATTTTGAATGTTCATTGATTCAATAATTGGATGAGTTGGCTGTGAGATGGTATTCAGTTTTTATTATTTAATGTGTGAAGAAAACACAATGAAAGTATATTTTGATGTTTTATAACTTTACATTTGTTTGCAAGTTACCATAAAGTGAAAAAATGCCATTTCTGCATTTTAGACCTTGCAGTAGGACTAAAATTTGAACAAATTTAAAATGTGTAGACAAAATCAAATTTTTAAGAAAAGTGGAATTTTCTCTCTAATTATTCTTGACTTGTTAAAGAGATCAAATTCCAAAAAAAAACTCACATTTCATGATCACCAATTTGGGCTTTTAAGCCTTGAAGGGAAGCAAATACAGTAGCGCCTCGACATACGAACGACCCCGTTCACGAACAAATCGGTTTACGAACAGGATTGTACGTAAAGTTTTGCTTCAACGTACGTACGAAATTCAAAGTACGAACAAAGATACGAACGCAAAAAACCTGTGGTTTCATTGTAATTGTTCTGCTTTGCTACGCGCGTTTTGAATATCCAAACAATGGGAAAATTGATTCGGGGTCCCAGAACGGATTAGATTTGTTAGTCGAGGCGCTACTGTATTCTAACTTTTGTTATTTCCTCTGCTGTTATTCTAAATAATGTTTAGACCAAATGTGATATGAAAGTTCCAGTCAGAATAGCACGATAATAACAAAATAACCAAAATTAATCAATGGATTAACTAGATTAAAAGAATGAGAGCTGATTTTGCTGGAACATATAAGATTCTGAGCAGGCTTCAGAGGTAGAAGTTGGGATGGTGTTGCCCTTAGAATTAGAGAGTTAAGAAGTTCTGTGGGCACAGGCAGAAGTGTCTTTACCTCTGAGCTGGAAACTCCAGCTTCAAGTCCCACTCAAGGGTTTTTGCCAAGAAAGGTATGTTGTGGCTTGGCCACACAGGTTGATTATCAGTCTTTAAATCCTTCCAATATGCTTGTGGAAGAGCAGAAGGGTCCCCCGTTCAGCCAGAACCCCACAGTGGCTCTAACTCAATCGTTTCTCCATCTTAGAAGAATCCAGGTATAAGCTGTTACCATGGGCTGTATTTTGTTGTAAACATCTTTCTTGTTTGACATGACTATCAAATTGTGGAGCACAGTTTCAAAAGAAAGGGTTTACTATTTAAGATGGAGAGTAGGAAGAATTTCTTCCCTCAGAGTGTTGTTAGTTTTTGAAATTCTCTGCCAGGGAGAGCAGTGTAGTTTGGGAAATTGAATGTATTCAAGGTTGAATTGGACTAAAGTTTGATTAACAATTAAATCAAGGGTTCTGAGAGCCAGGAAAAAAAACTGAGCTAAGCTGCAAGGCTTTTTGGGCCAATTCCTACTTCTATTTCTTTTTTAAAAAATTCATTCACTGGATGTAGACATTGCTGTCAAGGCCAGCACTGAATTTCCCTCCACTAATGCCCTTTAAAAGATAGTGGTAAGCTGCCTTCTTAAACAAGTCCAGCCTGTATAGCTTAGGTACCCAAAAAAGCTATTGAGGACAGAGGAACTTTGTCCCAATGATAGTCAAAGAATGGCAATAAAGTTCCAAGTCAGAATGCTGTCTGGCCTGGAGGGGTTCTTACTGTAGTGATGTTGCCACATTTCTTCAGCCATAGTATTTAATAAGATAAGACAGTGACACTCACACTTGTGTCACGTTTAAAATTAATGAGCGAACCATTGATATAAACAGATTCTGCCAATTTCAAACAAAAGCAAAATACTGTCAACGCTGGATGTCTGAAATTTAAAAACAAAGTGTTAGAGAAACTCGGCAAGTCTGGTCGTATCTGTAGGGAAAGAAAATCAGTGCCCCTTCTTGGGCAAAAATTCCAGAAGACACTGGGAATCTCAGGTCCTTGATATTTTTAGTTTTTGCAAGGGTCTGACTAGCTGCCTCTATGAACTACTCATGATTTTCACAGTCATGGTTCCAGGAGGCAGCTAGTCATTCAACTGATTAACAGCTTGATTGAGATGAGAATTTGGAATTTTTGAACCCCAAAATGTGGTGACTAGACCAGGCAAGACCATTCATGTTCAGTCCCTGGACTTCTGGGGCTGGGAGTCAGGGATCCTTGGGGAAGGCCATCCAGTACTCTTTCGGGGTGGAGTTCATGTCTGCTTTGAGATTGTTAGGGGTGGAGAAGATTGTAAGAAATTGGAGCCTATACCCCCTTGGAACCATCCAATTCATCAAGACCTGTCAACAGGATGCTTTGTGGCCCAAAAGGCTAGAGATCATGGTTTGGATGGTGCTGTCTTAGGAGCTTTGACACATTGCCGCACTGAATCTTGTAGATAGTATATCAGTGCTACTGTACATTGGTTCTGAATGGATGTTGATAGGGTATCAATCAAGGGGGCCGCTCTGCCCTGAATGGTATCACAGAACTGAAGAAGTGTCATACTGGACTCAAAACGTTAGCTCTATTTCTCTCTCCACAGAGGCAGCCAGACCTGCTTAGTGTTTGTTTCAGATTTTCCAGCATCCACAGTATTTTACCTTTTTATATTCTCACACTTCTCTGTATTAAATTCTACTGGCAATTTGCCTTCCCATTCTACACACTTACATATGTTCTGCTACATTTAATGCACTTATATCATGGGCAAATCTTGAAATATATTTATTACATGTCTGAAGAAAAAAGGAGTAATATTGCTCTTAGCATATAACCTTAGGTATCCTTCACTATCACTGGGTCAAACTCCTTGAATTCCCTCCAGAATAGCAAAGTGAATCAACCCACAGCAGGTGGACTGCAGTAGTTCAAGGTAGCTCATCAACACTCTTTCAAGGATAACTAGGGACAGGCAGTAAATGCTGGCTGGCCAGCAAAATCCATATCCCATTAATTCATTTTAAAAATGATCACTGTCCACCATAAAGCAATCTG
The DNA here is from genome assembly GCF_004010195.1 of Chiloscyllium plagiosum. Lineage (NCBI taxonomy): Eukaryota > Metazoa > Chordata > Chondrichthyes > Orectolobiformes > Hemiscylliidae > Chiloscyllium > Chiloscyllium plagiosum. Next base: position 77,697,389 of record NC_057716.1, on the reverse strand, counting down.
AAAAACAACATTTTCCATTGCTTTTTATTGAACATCGTGAAACAGTTTTTAAAATCTAATTTGCCATTGATCTCCTATTCCATGCAACTTAATTTTGTTAACATTTAATACTCCTGTCAAAATGTTTCTTAAAATTTACATAGGCAATCTCCATTGCACCTCCTTCATTAACTACCTCTGCACCTTCACCAAAAAACTCTATTGGATTAGTCAAGCATGCTCGGTCTTTTACCAACTTGTGCTGACTCTCCATAATTATGTCAAACATTGTCAAGTGCCTGTGCATTATTTTATTGATTATCCCTTTTAAAGCCTTATCCACTGATAATTTTTAACTGACCAGCCTCGAGGTAAGGACCATGGTTCAAGTTGAGAGGACAGATACATCCCATCTCTGGTGTGATACTAAATGTGATGAATGCCAAGATGTAATCAGAAGGAGCTGAGTGAATCTAGTACCTAGATTGGGAGAAGGGGTGTCACTGTCCCCCTTCAAAACTTCTCCCTGGGTTCATACATAACTTGCTGAGAAACATTGAAATAGAGCACCAAGATTACGAGTGGAGACTGCAATCTGAGGAAGTAGCAAGAGAGGAGAATGGAATTCATTGTAAGCATTTAATGAGACCCAAAGAAAATGCTTTCAATCACCCTAATGTTTTATTGGAGGAGCTGTTAATTCACCCATGAATAACTGGTGAACGAGTAGGCTGACAGCTCAAAGGCATTGAGCAGATTGAGAGAAATTGTGGAAATATATACCTGAGTGTCAGTTGCTAACACATGTAACCTAACCATGTTTTTTTAATTATGCCAAAAATGTAACTTGAAGCTGAGGAATTTTGTTCGGGCTTGTGGGCGGGGATCTTATTCAAGTCACCAACTAATTTTCATAAATTCTACTAGAATCTCCTCAGAGATTCAGACTTTATGCTCTCAGTTGTTTTATTCTTATTTCATTCTGTATAATACTTCTGGTTGCCAATCCTGTTTGGATGTAACCCCTGCACATTTCATGACATAAACCTTTGCTGAGACTCAATCTACACCCCCATAATGTTCCAACCTCCAGTTTTCCAACAGCTACAACATGTTTTTGTTTCAATCCAGATGCCTTCAATTTAACCCATTAGATTATCCTTGAGCATTAGTGAAAGTAATTTATTGCAATCTCCCCAAAAATTTCATAACTAGTAAATGTAAGTATTCAAAGAAAACATTTAAAACTCTTGTTGAATGCTCTAAAATTTGTTTTCATTGGGTTGCTTACAGCGACATCTGGGAGATTAATCCTCAATAACTAGATACTTGAGGGATATTCTGAATGGTTGGCAGCTCTAATGACACTGGCAACAAATGTCTGTAGCTAATACATTTAATTCAAATGTGCCACCTCCTGTCATAAATTTAACTTATTTTTGCTATGTCCCCTATTAACAATAATGGATCTGACTATATATTTCTCACCTTGATAAATGCACACATCACAAACCTAATTCTGGAGGATTTTATTTTATATTCTATTCTGCCATCAACTTACACAATACATCTTGATTAAAAATTAAGATGCATCTTAAAACTGAGAGGGAACTTTCAATTTTTGAAGGGTGTATAACAAAACGTGGATTAAATTTTTAATGTAAGAGATGAATTTCTCAGTAAATAAGCATATCATGTAAACTGGCTGCAAGGACAGCAGACATATTAGCTAACGATGTTTAAAAAGAAATTGTGTTTATTATATGCATATAGCAAAAAGAGTTGTCAGGCTAAGGAAAAAAAGAAAGGAAGTGGAACGAACTAGATACTGTTTGAATCAGCACAACCATAAAAGTATGGAGGAGATAGTGGCATTGTGGTAATGTCAATGGACGAGTAATGTAAGTCTCAAGCTCTAATATTATGGGGGTATGGGTTTGGCAGATCATGAAATCTGAATTCAACAAAGAAATCTGGAATTAAAAGCTAGCTATTGCCAATTACATAGGTAAAAACAATGACTGCAGATGCTGGAAACCAGATTAGTGGATTAGTAGTGCTGGAAGAGCACAGCAGTTCAGGCAGCATCCGAGGAGCAGTAAAATCGTCTTTTCGGGCAAAAGCCCTTCATCAGGAACGGCTTTTGCCGGAACCGTCGATTTTACTGTTCCTCAGATGCTGCCTGAACTGCTGTGCTCTTCCAGCACCACTAATCCAGAATCCATTGCCAATTGCATACAGACTATTGATTGTGTAAAAACACGTCTGGTTTAATAATGCCCTTTAGGGAAGGAAATCGTCTGTCCTCACCTGGTTTGGTCTACCTGTGAGTGCGCTTGTGGTGTAGTGGTAATGTCCTTATATCTGGGCCAGAAGGTCTGAGTTCAACTCCCACTTGCTTCAATCATAGCATGTTTGAAATGGCCTAGCAGCTCACTCAACTCAAGGGCATGGGTAACAAATGTTGGTATTGCCTGAAATGGGCACATCCTATCAGGAGAATCTCTTTGAAGCAATGTTAGTGTCCCCCTTCGAAGAGTCATGGGTTCAAATCCCACCTGCTCCTGAAATCTGTCCATGTCATTCTGCTTTAATGGCATTTCATTAGCATGAATTGGCTACAACACGATTGATGAATTATGGATGTGTTGGATAAAATGATCTTTCTACTGAACAGATATAGCAATTTTCTATTAGTGATCTTCTACAGCGAGATTTTCCATAGCGTGATTTTCTATAGTGCATGTTTGCAGAGGAACATACCTGTCATGTTATTGCAGAATAACCTGTAATATCATCTGTGAACATCTTTTTAAAGGCCCATTGTCCTAAATGCCAGTCAAGCAGTTAACCAGATGATGGCAGCTTTTGGCAGGATGAAGGATCCCAGGAGCAGAATAATAAAATTTCCACAGTTCAGATACAGAGAGGCGATTTGACCCATATAGTCTACACCAACCCTCTGAAAAGCATCTCACCCTATCCATGTAACCCCACATTTCCCATGGCTAATCCACCTAGCCTGCACATCTCTGGACACAATAAGGCAACTTAGAATGGCCAATCCATTGAACCTGCACATCTTTGAACTGTACGAGAAAACTGGAGCAACAAGACGTAACCCATGCAGACATAGGGAAAATGTGCGAACTCCACACAGACAGTCACCCATGGCTGGAATTGAAACCAGGCCCTTAGTGTTGTGAGGCAGCAGTGCTAACCACTGTGCCATCATGCCACCCTATTCCTGCCTGCTGAGGACTGCCTGGTAATCAGAGATCAGCAGCTTTTCATTGATTGACACCGCAACCTGGGAGGTCATGGCTGCTGCTGGCAGTGCACTTCCTCAAAGCCCAGATCACTGTGGGGCCCAGGCTCAGGTGAGTAATGGAGGGAGGGAGTCATGGAGTGTGACAGAAAGGAGGTTGGCAGGAAGGGATGAGGGGATATAGGTAGATGTGGCTCTCACCAGGCTCCCCTCTCCCAAAGGTGGATGCTTCAATCATGTTCTTACTGCATGATCCCTGCGAAGCCATTGGCAACCTGAGATCCTGATGGTTGTTTATTGCACTTCAACACTTGATGTATCTCTGACTCATGGCTTGGTGAGTACAGGTAGTGGTGGAATGGACCTTAAAAGGGCATTAATTGGTGGCTGCATGCGAAGGACCTTCCCACCACAAATTAATCAGAGAAGTGGAAAATAGCCTCTTTTTCTGCTGACTAATCCTCAATTCTAAACCTTTAATTCAAAATGAAAGAATTCTTGTGTTACAAACAAACATGGTGCATAATTGAACTATCACACATTAATTTGCACACATTGCTCTTCATCCTGTGTTTTGTTAAAAATGAATGAATGAATTGAGAGAGAACACCTGTTCACTCAGTTAGTGTGATGGAAGATCAAAGAGAAAATCAGACAGCAGCTAAGTGAGAAAAAGGACAGTTTCCACATTCACATCCTTTCCATTAACAGCTCATTAGAAATGGGAACCAAGCAGATAGAAGCTCAGCAGGTTCAATCACCCAGAATTGTTTTCTAAAACCAAGGTTTATTACTGATCTCACTTAGAGTCAGACAGTCATGGAGATGTACAGCATGGAAACAGAGTCTTTAGTCCAACTTGCTCATGCCGACCAGTTATCCGATCCTACTCTAGTCCCATTTGCCAGCACCTGGCCCATATCCCTCTAAACCCTTCCTATTCATATACCCACCAAGATACCTTTTAACTGTTGCAATTGTACCAACCTCCACCACTTCCTCTGGCAACACATTCCATACATGTACCACCCTCTGGGTGAAAATGTTGCCCCTTAAGTCTTTCCCCTCTCACCCTAAACATACGCCCTCTTGTTCTGGACTCCCCCATGCCAGGGAAAAGACCTTGTCTATTTACCCTATCCATGCCCCTCATTGTTTTATAAATTTCTATAAGGTCACCCCTCAGCCTCCAATGCTCCAGGGAAAACATCCCCAGCATATTAAGCCTCTCCCTGTAGCTTAGATCTTCCAACCCTGACAGCATCCTTGTAAATCTTTTCTGAACTCTTTCAAGTTTCACAACATCTTTCCAATAGGAAACAGACCAGAATTGCACTCAATATTCCAAAAGTGGCCTAACCAATGTCCTGTACAGCTGCAACATGGCCTCCCAACTCCTGTACTCAATACTCTGAACTCAATATCCTATCTATCTGCGACTACTTTCAAGGAACTATGAAGAAGAAGGTGGGAAGAACAGACAGGAGATTTTATGGTCATGAATGAAACTCCCATATGGTATGTTGCCTCCCAGGTGCCAGGGTCAGTGATGTCTCAGAGCATGTCTACAGGATTCTTAAGGCAGGGTGGGGGTGGGGGGATGTTGAGCAGCCAGAAGACATGGTACACATTGGTACAAATGACATCGAGGAAAAGGGATGAGGACCTGAAAAGAGAATCTAGGGAGTTAGGTTGGAAACTAAAAGGCAGGACAAGCACAGTTGTAATCCCTGGTGAGGCTAGGAACAAAGACCAAGTGCAACTGAACATGTTGCTGCAGAGCTGGTGTAGGAAGGAGACCTTCAGATATATGGATCCTTGAGATACCTTCTGGAGAAGATGGGACCTGTACAAGGAGGATGTGTTGTACCTGATATGGAGGGGTACCAATATCCTGGGCTGGAGGTTGTGAGAGATCTTTGGGAGGGTTTATACTAGTTTGGCAGGGGGATGGGAACCAGAACTACTGAACAGAAGATGGAATGTCTGGTAAACAGGCAGGTACAGCTTGCAGAGAATCTGTGAGGAAAGATAGACAGTTGATAGGGCAAAGTTGTAGTCTATTTTAACGCAAGAAGTGTCAGGAATAAGAGTGATGAACTCAATGCATGAATCAGTACTTGGAACTATGATGTTGTTGCCTTTACAGGGACTTGGATATCAGAGGGGTAGGAATGATTGTTGGATGTTCTGGGGTTTAGATGTTTCAAAAGGAGTAGGGAGGGTGGTAAAAGAGATGGGGGAGTGGCATTGCCACTCAGGGACAGTATCACAGCTGCAGAAAAGAAGGTTGTCGAGGAGGGTTAGTCTACTGAATCAGTATGGGTGGAAGTCAGAAACAGGAAAGGAGCAGTGACTTTAGTAGTAACAGGATTATTGTCATGAAATTGGTGACTTCAATTTCCCTAATATTGATTGGAACCTCCTTAGTGCAAATAGTTTGGAAGGAGCAGACTTTGTCAGGTGTGTCCAGGAAAGATTTCTGACTCAATATGTACATAGGCCAACTAAAGGAGAGGCCATATTGGCAATGAACCAGGTCAGGTGTCAGATCTCTCAGTGGGAGGGCATTTTGGTGATGATGATCAGAACTCCATGACCTTTACTATAGTCATGGAGAGGGATAGGAGCAGACTGTGTAGAAAGTATTTATTTGGGGGAGGGGAAATTACAATGCTATTAGATCGGAACTATGGAGCATAAATTACAATCAGATATTCTCAGGAAAATGCACAACAGAAATGTGGAAGTTGTTTATGGAGCACTTATTGTAAGTGCTGAATAGGTTTGTCCCACTGAGGCAGGGAAGGGACAATAGGGTGAAGGAATCTTGCATGATAAGAGATGTGGGGCATCTAGTCAACAGGAGGAAAGAAGCTTACTTAAGGTTGAAGAAGCAAGGATCAGACAGGGCTCTAGAGGCTTACAAGATAACCATGAAGGAACTGAAGAATGGACTTAGAAGAGCTAGAAGGGGGCATGAAAAAGCCTTGGTGGGTAGGATTAGGAAATCCCTACGTTCTACACTTACATGAGGAAAAAGAGGATAGTTAGGGTGAGGGTAGAGCCGATCAAGGATAGTGGAAGCAACTTGTGACTGGAGTTGGAGGAGGTAGGGGAGGTCCTTAATTAACGCTTTGCTTCAGTTTTCACTAATGAGAGAGACCTTCTTGTTTGTGAGGGCAGCGTGAAACAGGCTGATATGCTCGAACAGGTTGATGTTAAGACAGAGGATGTACTGGAAATTTTGAAAAGCATGAGGATAAATAAGTCCCTGGGCCAGACGGGATATGCCCAAGTTTATTACAGGATGCAGGGGAAGAAATTGCTGCACCTTTGGCGATTATCTTTGTATTCTCACTATCCACTGGAGTAATACCAGATGATTGGAGGGTGAGAAATGTTATCCCCTTGTTCAAGAAATGGAATAGGGGTAACCCTAAGAATTACAGACCAGTCAGTCTTACATCAGGGATGAGCAAATTATTGAGAGGATTCTGTGAGACAGGAATTATAATCAAGCATAGGTAGTCAGCATGACTTAGTGAGAGACAGGTCATGTCTCACAAATCTTACTGAATTCTTTGAGGATGTGACAAAACATGTTGATGATGGTAAAGCAGTGGATGTGCTATTGGATTGCAGCAAGGCAATGGATAAGGTTCCCCATGGTAGCCTTATTTAAAAAGTAAGGAGGCATGGAATACAGGGAAATTTGGTTGTCTGGATACGGAATTGGCTGCCCATAGAAGACAGAGGGTGGTAGTTGATGGAAAGTATACAGCCTGGAGCTCGGTGTTCAGTTGCGTTCTGCATAGATCTGTTCTGGGACTCTGCTCTTTTGTGATTTTTATAAATGACTTGGATGAGGAAGTGGAAGGGTGGGTTAGTAAGTTTGCTGATGACACAAAGGTTGGTGGAGTTGTGGAGGGATGTTGTCGGTTGCAACAGGACATTGATAGAACGCAGAGGTGGGCTGAGAAATGGCAGATGGAGTGCAACCTGGAAAAATGCGAAGTGATTCATTTCGGAAGGTCAAATTCGAATGCAGACTACAGGCTGAAGGCAGGATTCTCAGGAGTGTGAAGGAAGAGAGTAATCTTGGGGTCCATATCCATAGATTCCTCAAAGTTTCCACCCAAGTTGATTGGGTTATTAAGAAGGTGTATGGTGTGTTGGCTTTCGTTAGCAGGGAGATTGAGTTTAAAAACTGCGAGGTGATGCTGCAGCTCTATAGAGTCCTGGTTAGACCATACTTGGAATATTGTATTCATTTCTGGTTGCCTAATTATAGGAAAGATGTGAAAGCTCTAGAGAGGGTTTAGAGGAGATTTACCAGAATGTTGCCTTGATGGAGGGCATGTCTTATGAAGAAAGGTTGAGGGAGCTAGGGCTTTTCTCATTGGAGTGAAGAAGGATGAGAGGTGAATTGATAGAAGTCTACAAGATGATGACAGGCATAGATATAGTGGATAGCCATAGACTTTTTCCCATGGCAGAAAAAGCTATCCCAAAAGGCCATAATTTTAAGGTAACTGGAGGAAGGTTTAGGGGAGATGTCAGAGTTAAGCTCTTTCCATTGAAAATGGTGGCTGCATGGAATGCACTGTCAGCAGTGGTAGTAGAGTCAGATACATTAGAGACATTTAAGCAACACCTTGAATAGGCACATGGATGAAGATGAAGGGTATGTAGATTAGTTTGATCTTAGAGTAGGATAAAAGGTCAGCACAACATTGAGGATGAAGGGCCTGTACTGTTCTATGTTATATGTAACAAGGAGAAAGTGAAGACTTCTCTGTTATATGTTACATTTGATTACAGCACTCAACCGCAAAATGTTAGTTTTATTTATACCACCATCTGACCTGTGAAGATTTACATTGTTTTCTATTTTTAAAACCCATTTCAGTGTGAAATGTAAGGGAGGCAGCTGACATTTTATCATGCAAAATTCTGATACATGCACATATATAACATGTTTCTGGCTGCTAGAAGACTTCAGCACATCTTTGATATCTTTATATGTAAGTCCCAAAGTTATTATATTTAGGGAATTTATGTTCTAATATTCCCACAGACTCCATATGCCTTTCATCTTGAATCAAGACTGTTTTCATTTGAGAAATAAAAAAAATTAATTGTTTTACATCATGTCTTAAAATGCTGATGATTACGTTTTTTCATAACACCAAGCAAAGCACATTGTCTATGGACTGCTTAAAGTTACCATTGGGTCATATATTGGCTATAAAATTCAGAAAAGGTACTTTGAACATTCAGGTGGTGATATACTTGCACTGCTTTTAAAGTGCAACTCTGGTACACTTTAGGGAAACAAAGTGGAATCTAAAGTGAATAATTAATGTAGATGTTCTGGTAAATTCTTTTTCACAGATGACATTTTGCTGAATGATAATTAGAAAGAACTCTCAGTTTAGAGAGGATAAGCAGCAGCTGTCAAAGTTCATGTAGGAAGTGTGGAGTAATCTCTAGAAAGGAATTTAATGAGCAATGAAAAAGATTTATCACTGATCCGTGGAACAATACTGACAGAAGTTTGACAATTGCCTCTTTTGCCTATGCCAGCCCTTTGAAAGACCATAGAAGCCCATACTTCTTCTTTTCTTTCACTCATACATGCCTCTGCTTGAAGCCAGGTAGATCTTTGGCTCATTATCTGCTGGTGTTTCACCCTGAGCTGTTTTCTTGGCAACTTCTGTCAGTGATCGCTTGCCGTTGTTTTTCATTCTCACAGTGGCAGAGCAAGGAGGTAATTCCAAAGTCTCCTCAGCTAAAAAGACATCAGTGAACCAATTGGATTTTTTTTTTTAAACAACAATCAACAATGGACATCGTTACTGTAAAAGTTTTATGTTTATTAATTTCCATCAACACTGATGTTCCATGAATGAATTTTGAAAAAAATGTTTTAAAATATTTGATTATTAATTACTGGTTACCAATCGAGTGACATTACTGCTGCTGTACTCTTTCACTTCATGCAACCTGCGAGCCTCATTAGCAAGAGACTGAGAAGGCAGGAATGAAAATGGCCTGAGGCATAGGTAAAAAGAAATGATTGCTAGTAATCTGAATTGTATGCAGTAACTTCTGGAAATGCAAATAAGTTTGGCAACATCTGTCGTGAGAGAAAGAGAGTTAGCAGGCAGGATCTCAAGTGATAGTAGAAGTGGATCAGGATAAGGAGGGTCCAGAAACCTTAACTGATTGGCTCCACAACACATTCTCACCTCATTTGTTCCAGCAGGAGATGGGATACCAGCAAAGACTGGTTACCCAACAGGTTGCATAGCATGATCAATTCAGCCCCTTCTAGGCATAATTAAAGGTATTGTTCAATGACATCTTGAATTTCCAGCCAGCATACAAGAGGCCTGACAAGTAAGGATGCCATCATGAAATGGTATTGACCTCCCAGTGGCCAGCTATTGAAGCTGAAGATTTATTTCACTGTGAAATTCAATAGAGACGTAAAGAGCTGCAAAAACAGCGGTATCTATCTCTGTGGGTGAGGGACAGGTCTTCCTCCTTCATGAGCAAAAGCCGTCAAACTTTTAGCCTTTCTTCTATCTGTGGTCAGTGACAAGGAATGGAAGCCCCTTCACACCACATTACATGTCTCTATTGCATAATTTTCCAATGGTAGGAGTACAAACCTTCATAGCTGTTGTCCTCCTAATGGTTCTTCTGAGCCAGCCACCTGCCTGCTCTCCCTGAATGGATGGGCTTCCTGAGATGATCCCTTAGTTGGCTGGCTCTTCAAAACCTTTGTGGTCATGCTCCTGATATTTCAGAGTTTCAATCCTGCATTTTATTTTGACAGGGGAATTGAGTCATGGGGAGGAAGTCATGCATAATATTCAAGTTGAAGGTCTTTCATCAACAGTTCTGAAAAAAGGGCATGCACCTGCAAGTTTAACTTTGTTATTTTTGCCATATATCCTGCTGACCATATATTTCCTGCATTTTCTGTTTTTATTTGCCTGGAGCAGAGTGTAAGACAAGCTGTCTCATTTCTATGACACGACAGGCCACTAGCTAAGGAAGCAAGGTGATATCGACTAACAATCATAAAGGATGACTTAAATTTTATTTAAAGCACAGAATGTAAGGAACAAAACTTGAGTACTAGGCAGCAGCTCAATAATATAGGAATAATTGAGATGTGGTTAAAGTGAAACAGTTTACATTTAAACAGCATCTTTAGTGTCACAAAATGTCCCAAGGCACTGGAATTAAGAAAGATACAGGGTTATGTAAGCTTTGGAAGGACTGAGAAGGAATTATGGATAGACAATATTTATCAGCAACTGCAAAGAATGACATTGGAAATGCTACTGTGACTATGGATTTAAAAGGTTGCAAAAGGGAGAAGTTAGTGATTGCAATATGCTATAGGCTACACGAGGAGATAGGTATACTGCTGTGAAAATCATAAAAGAGATCAGTGCTTTAAATTTGAATCACAAAGCTTTCATTCTTTCCAACAGGGACAGTTTGTGAACCAGAATTTATTGAAGTTATGAGAGCCTCATTTGAAAATGATTTGTGAAGGAGACAGCACTATTGAAATTGCTATTAACAAGGGAGTGTTAAGTCACATAGTAGATAGGAAATATCTGGGATCTATAGTGATCATAGTTATGAAGAAAACAGAACATAAAAAAAGAAGTTTAGTTACTAAATCACCTTGAGAATATAAGAGATTAAGCAGATTTTTTTGAGCAAGTAACACATGGAAGAAATTAAGAACATCTTTAGTTATTTTGTTGACTGAGAAACCAATTTATTCAAGAAATAAGTCAACAACAAAGGAAAAATCTTAAATGGATAACTAAAGTTATGAACAGACTAAGTGGCAGGAGAAAACATTTTAAAATGTTCAAGACAGGACAGACGAGAGCTATAAAAAAAAAATGGCGAAAGGCAAGGTTAATCATACACACATTAGGCACAAACAGAAAGTTCTGAGACTGCCCTGAAATTAAAGTTCAGATTCATATTTCAGATGAGTTGTCTGGGAGTAATGAGAGAAATAGAAATTTGCGCTGTGGCAGCAGTCATTAGGTAAGTTGGGAGGGATGCAGTTGGATTGGGCAACAGAAGCTTATTCCTCACATTCTGGAGAATGATGGAACCTTTCCCAATCCTCTTTTATTCACAGAAACTGTAATTTACCTTTGTTACCAACTGGGAGGTTGCTGAAGAATCTTTGACAAACCAGGCTCAATGACGGTCCACCTCAGCCCTTAAGCTTACCAATTTTCAAAGAGATTCTTTAACACATAATAACCATTTGGCAATGTAACCAATGTCTGTGCAGGCTGGGCACTGTGTATCGGACCACTAAATCAGTTTGCTTTGTGCCTATTTTATGAGTGAGAAATGGGTACATTAGGTTTTCAATTTCTATCTCACACATGGAAAAAATGTACATGTGAGAGGTAACTCTAGCAGAATAGTAACTGTGTTAAAAACAGGAAAAAGGAGACCGAGAGATAATAACATTTTCACTGATCACCGAACAGTGAACAATGCAAGTTGCCGATATCTTAAATCACTATTTTCTCAACAGAGTTTGTGAACAAATAAGGCAAAACACTCCAAAATATCAACTTAGAGTTTAACAATGAGTGTGTACCAAAATTTATTTGAGATTGCAAAGAAGAGTATATGAAATGTAAAAACTGGAGGTAGATAATACAGAACTTTAGGTTCTCTCACATTTCATTTTGTGATGATGAATTGTCTCAGTGGAAAAGGTTTCACCAGATCAGACTTCTTCAGAGTTCATGAGGTTGGAGTCACATGCTGGGGATTAAAAAGGAATAAATGTGACTTTTATATTTTAAAGTGTAAATAAATAGCATATTACTGATATGAAAACCTTAGCTCAATTGCAAGGGAGTCATTAAAACCTGTTATGAGGGACTCTAATGATTAGTGCCAGAATTTTACTAAATAGCTAGAGTTGATTTAAGAGTGATGGATTGTGCCAAATAAATACCTTAACTTCCTGTGGACAGCTAAGGTGATCTGTTGTTGTGGTTGTACTCTTGAAAGAGGTTGGGTAAATTATATTGCTTGATGAAGATTTCTGGAGCCTACGATCTTTTAAGGACTTCATTATGCAACTTTCCGTGAAGTACTTATGTTATTAAACTTAGCATGAGATTTACACAGCAGTACACCTCTTCAAGTCTTTCGATCATATAATCTCTGGTATCACTCCTGATATGGTAAACTATTTGCACATTCAAATATTAATCCTTTCTATCTCCCCCAGACACTGTCTTCATATATTTTCCTTCTCCTACTGTTTTATATTGTTATATGCATAGACTTCAAAAAGGCCCAGAAAGGTCTTTTTTTTAATTAAGGATCAAGTTAATAGAAAAAAATTACAAGTATTTGATTGAGTAGGATCTAACAGGTAAACTCAGTGAGTGGCATTGCGTGCTGGTGTAAAGGTGTTGGGTTTCAAGTCATTTGATCATTTAAAAAAAAACAATTGGGAGGAAGGAATAATGTCTAAAATGCTAAAGATGCAGATAATTTGAAACTAGAAGCACTGACAAAAGATTATTGTTGATATCCAGAGATGCCTAAAGAAACTAAGTCTGGAGTAGAAAAAAAATTCAAATCAATTTAGTATAGACTGTGAAGTTATAAAATTATGCATTGCAAAATTGAGCATTATATTATTACAATTGATAGTCACACTTCCATCATATAAACAAAAGAGATCTAGGGATTTGAGTGGGCAGGTTACTATCATTGTTGTCTTTGTAGGCACTTATAAAAACAAATTAAAAATTTGGGCTTAATAGCTTGGGTATGACTTAAACCAAGAAACCATATTCTAAACATATATCTGGTAATAGAATCAAAACAGGGTGCAGATTTTTTCCTTCGTGCTTGTAAATGTTTATTAAGTTATGGGATAGTGCAAAATCAGGTTACTTCATTAATTTCAGAAGCAAGTGACAGAGTTATGAAGGATGATCTATACCCCAGAAACTTCTCAATTTCAAAGAGAAGGTTAAGTACTGATTTGATTAAAACCATTCTGATTACCGTAATGGTTTGGAGGACAAATGTTCAGTAAGTTCTTCTGCTATCTATGAAATTCAAGAATCAGAGGTTATGATTTCAAATTAAGGATGCAAACAAGAAATGAAAAGAAAAAGCTATTACTTTTCATGGATACAGTAATAAACATGTGAAATGTGTGCATTGTCCAGGAAAAGAGATAAAGTAATTACATTATGATAGGGTTCAACAAGCAAGTTTCCTTCAGCAAATAGGATTCAGATTTATTAGATTTATAATAATTATAGATGTTAAGATGATCCTATGGGAAGTTGAATAATAGGTTTGATGGACCAATGGTCCACACTTGCCTGAAAATTGATCTATGTTCATAATCCTTAAAATGAGTGAAGACATTAAATGTGTGGCTGCAAGATATAACCTTTTCTCCTTGTAATCTTCATACAGGTTCAGAACACCAAGTGCTCTACATTGCAACCAGAAATGAAATCCGTCGTATATATCCATTTGACCCGAACTCGGCCTATGAACAAGTGTTTCAAGGAGATGAGACTGTCAAAATTAGTATGATGGATGTGTATGTTAAAGGCAGAAAGATCTTCTGGACCAACGAGTACACCGGCAAAATATCCTATTTAGACATCTCAGACAGACAGGAGAGACAGACAAGTGATGCTACAGATCTGAATGTAATTTCAGAAAGCAAATATCCATTAAATTATTAAGAAAGAACTTTTAATAGCAAGTGCACTTATAATACCATTTACACATGATTTCTGTACTCAGTTTTTGTTGCCAATCCCTGTTTTACTTATGTCAATCATTTAGTTTACATTTCTCTTTGTCTCAGTTTTGGCTTTTCTTCTCTTTTGCTCATTATTAATTGTCTTTTGAAGCTGGGCAGTTATGTGATGCAATCCTGCAACAACTCAAGGAAGAGCACTCAAGGAAGAACGGATTTTGTGCCACCTCTTCTTAATGCAGGCATTAATTACTACTACGTTCTTCCATACCAAATGTAACATCAGGGGTTTCATGCACATTGTCCATATCGTAGCTTGACAGTTGGTTTGCTCAACAGAAGAGTGCAGATGTGTGTTCATTGAACATTTTTAATCTGTGGCTAAAATTTAGGAGTTTTCTGTGGACCATGCTTTTGGTTAAAAAGCATTGTTCATTATCACCAAATTGTTTCTAAAATTAATTACCACAATATTGATTATGTAGTGTCTAATTTGCACTAATATCATTGTTGCCCATTAAGTGAGATGGGCCTGTCCTGAATTCACTTATTATATTTGATCGTTGAATGTACTTTGAAAAGCCCTACTTAACATGTAACCGTTTACTCATGTGGGAGCAATCAGTGTCACCCCCCCCCCCCACCTCCCCACACATTCTTTACCATGAGACATATATTCCTTAGCAAAGAGATCCCTGCTATTGTAACAACGTCATTATTTGGCACAGTATAATTTTTGTTTCTTGCCCAGAGAGAAGTACCTTGCTTGTCACTTCAATTTTTCTTGTCATCTTGCACTTGTCCCTACAAGAAAACATCTAATTCTGGATGACAATGAGAAAGCATGCATCTATGGATGTCCCAACAGTCAGAGAGATAAACATAGAAATTGTTCAGGCAGTCATGGTTTATCAGATGTGTTATAAATCATGAAAATAATCTCCAATATTTACCCAGTGTTAAGCAATACAATTTACAGCAATGGCTGATGTGGAACAGGTTCCTATAAATCCTTCATACAAGTAATGAATATAGCATTTTTCATGCTTTAATTTATGACAGTAAAGAGTTTGGAAATATATGTTCTTGATGGAATATTGTGTTAATATAATGGAAATGAGCCAAGCTCAATTTATTCGCTGATCTTTAACTTGTGCAAGATCTGAGGAACCTTTATATACAGCTTGTCAATTTACTGGTGAGTTAACTATGCACATCTCACAGATGTCTCCTCCAAAGTTAACATCTCAAATATCATAAAAATGTGAATTATTAATGCAGAAATGCAAAGTGCAGAATACCAAATTCTGCCAAAGATTTGACATATTGAGTAACCATGGTTGAATACTGTACATTATTTTCTCCAATGATGCAATATTGGTTCATATTTTGCAGCCAAACAGAAAAATTAAAATGACTCTGGTTCATTTTAAACTTGCGACTGCATGTCATATCAAACATCTACTGGATATCTGATTGGCAATGTAAATGTGATTGATGAATATCCAATGTTTGAATCTTCCACAAATAGAGTGGATATTGGATCAGTGGTTAATTTTAAATCTGAGGTAGATGCACTTTTATTCAGCAAAGATGTTAATGGATATGACTCAAACACAGGTATGGGTGTGGGGAGTTAGGCCCCATTTCATCCATGAATTCACTGAATGTGGAACAGACTTTTGGGGCTGAATGGTCTACTTCTATTCTTATGTTTCTATGACCTTACATAATAAGTTGACCCTCATTTCATTTTAATCCCATCTGAGAAACTTTTGTGTAGGAACCAGTTTTGGAGAGGTTGTAAAGCAGTAAATGTTTCACAATTTAATCACCCCAGCCTTCTCTGTAACTATTAAGTGGAACATCTGTCAGCAGGAAATAGGAAAGTAGAATGGTAATAGAGCCACTCTTGCTGAGAACCTGTAGGATAACCAGAATAGCTTGATTTGCCTTGTTCATGTGGATTCATTGATTTTGTTTAAAAATTGAGAGTTTCCAGAAGGGTTAGAATAGATAACATCAAAACAGATATTAAGCTTAGCTCAGCGATATTGTTCTAAGCTTTGAGTCAGGAAGCCTAAGCTAATGTACATCACCAGATATTTGTGTGCAATATTCACAGATTAAACTTTAAATCGAGTAGCAATGAATTATGAAACTGTTCAAAGAAAAGTCATCCTAGTCTCCACGACAACATTTTTTGTTCAGTTTTGGATTTCACTGCTCTTTGTGGAACATTGCTGGTTGTAAATTGGCTAACAGTGCTTTGTGAATGATGATTTATACATGCAACTTAATTCAGTGAGCTTCTGAATGGTGATTGATGCATGCAACTTAATTCCAATATGTATTGCTTAACACTTGAGCTGCAGACCAAAAAAATCATCAGACTTATTAAAAGGAGCACTGTATCTGAGGTATTCTTAGAAAATACTCTTCTAGAAAAATGTACAACTCCAACCTCCTAAAGGCAAATGTAATGTCATTTTCATTTCTATTTTAGATCCCTGGCTTCCAAGCACCACAGGGCATCGCAGTTGACTGGGTAGCTGAGAATATCTATTGGACTGATTCTTTCCGAAATGTCATCTATGTGGCTAAGATTAATGGACAAAAGTATAAAAGAATTGTATCTGGGATGATGGACAAACCCTGTGCAATTGCTCTTGACCCAAACAGAGGGTACAGTGCTATATCTTCTGTCTTATTAAGAGCTGTTCTATCTCTACTCAGAAAACCAATATGCACACTTCCCAGAGAATAGCTAACATTAGTTGACTGCCAATACAGCAAATTGTACTAGCTTTAACCATTCTGAAATACTTCACAATTTACAATGTCAAATGCCAGAAGTCTGAAATAAACCAGAAAATGGTGGAAATACATAAAAGGTCAGGCAGCATCTGAAACAGAAGAGAAAATCAAAATTTGTTGCATCTTGAAAGTAATAAGTTAATTTGCCGATTTGTTTCAGACGCAGATGCATTTTTTCACCATTTTTTAATTTCTTTCAAAAATATCCTCACTCTCAGACAAGTTTTGGCACTGAATTCTGTTTACACTGATGGTTGTCATTTCTATTCTTCATTTGAATGCAATTAGCTGTGACAAAGAATAATGGTTTGCCAAATAAAAGTTTATTTTAAGGTAGCGATTTTTAAGAAGATTTGTAGCTCAGGTTGATGATAAGTATGTAAATTAGCTCGCTGAGTTTGAAGGTTTTCAGACGTTTCGTCACCATACTAGGTAACATCACCAGTGAGAGTCTCTGGTGAAGAACTGGTGGTATATTTTAAGTATTCAAAATTAGAAAGGCTTCTTTCATTCCAGACAACATTAATTAGATCCTTCATTAATTCTGTCATCCATGATATCTTAGGCTGAGAACAAGGTGTATGAATTTATTCTGATATGAGATTTAAAACAGTATGCTTTCTTTTCCATTTGTTTTGCTTTGCACATAATGTCGGTCAAATTTTCAAATTGTGTAATTTAAATTGCCTGCAATTTCTAAAATGGATGCCTACAGACAGAGCTGATTGCTGTTTACAAGCAAATCTCACAGAGTACATAGGCTCTAACTAGCCAGTTACACTGAATATGTCGAGTGAATTAGCCAAAAGACAGTATTTCAGGGTGACTCCCAGACCAAGGAAGAGGCTGCACAGTTTCTTGGTCATTGTACCTAGTGTCAAGATTCAGAGAAGAAGGAATGACCTGTACAGCAACGGGAATTGTTCCTCTCACTTATACCAGCTGGTGATGCTTTATCTAATTGATTATTTGAAATAGCAGCCTTTGTGTGTTTAACTAATTAGATTGGATAGCTGGAGTCTTTCTTGTTTGACTAGCTGTTCTCAAAATTATGTAAATAACATTCCTCCATGTTGCCAACTAAGTTCAATTTAGAATTTCATTTGTGAAAGGCAACAGAGTTACAATGGCTATGCTGTTCTATCTGTTTTAAATGCATTGTTTTTGACATATTTATTTGTAATGGTTTCAGAATGATGTACTGGACAGACTATGGTAAACAGCCCAAAATAGAACAATCTGCAATGGATGGAACTTTGCGAAGAATTCTCATACATAAGGACCTACAATGGCCTACAGGTAGTATAAATATCTGGAATGTCAGAATTAACAAATTTCTGCTTTATTTTTAAACATGATGTCAGAAATTTTGACTTGGGTACATACAAAAAATGCTGAAGGACTCTGCCAACCTGATGCAATCACCAAAAGGTTTGATAAATCTTTGTGACAGGGCCTTGAATAAATCAGCTTCTGGTTTGAATTGCAATGCTGAATAGGAGCATGAGAAAATATGGTACCAAGGGAAAGGCTGTAGAGGTGTTATCAACCAGAGTCCACTCACCAACCAATCAGCATTCTCCTCTCGTTTAGCATTAATGCTTTTCTCCTTTACCTTGGCACTTCTTGTGAATTGTCCTGATGAGTACAAGACAAAAAAAAGTCAACAAAATGTGTTATTTTTCAGCAATGCTCAAGTTCTATAGAATTATATAGGAAACAACTCCTCAATTCAACTCTGAGTTGTGGCAAGAAAATTGATCAGTCTTTGTTTTCTTAATTAATTATCAAAACTTTTACTCATTTATCCTCACTAGTCCCAATTGTTTTTGGAGTAAGAATTATAATCGATAATCTCATTTTGTGATACTCAAGTAAAGAAAACAAAGGATAGAAAGAGAGATGGAACCTCATTTCATTGCATTAAAGGATTGTGCCCTTCAGCTATTCCCCATGCAGCCATTTTTGTAGATGCTGGCACAAATATCTTGGAATATCTGATGGAATTTATCTTTTCAGAGTCTACTTTAGCAAAGAGACAGAGGTAATGTGTTTTTTGATCTGCAAACAACCTCTTTCACAAGGACAGCGCAGCCAGTAATAGTCAGGTTTACCATAGCACTGTTTTTTTTAACTACCTCAAGCTCAGTCCAAGATTTCACAAGGGATATCTCTGAAATCAGATAATACATGGATACTTTGTTCACTAGGGAAAAAAGCAATATTTCTTCTGCAGATGTTTAGCAGCAGAATGAAAAGACCCTTCACATTACAGGATTCTGTGAAGTCAAGAACACAATCAGTGACATAAAATGTGCAACACTACCCAAATAGACTGGTTACGGCTTTCACAACCCATATAAGGTTTCACTTTAATTATGACCACATGCTGATAATGGACCATCATGGTTAATTCCCATTTGGTCATGTAATTTTAACCTTAAGGCAATCTTCTGTACTTGAGGTGTTGGAAGAGAAGGCAAACAACTCTGATCGGTTTTAGAAAACAAAGCTTTTCTCTTCTTCAATCTAATTCATTCATCGAGGGTATGAATCACTGGTAAATCTATTGTCCATTCCTAGTTTTGCATAATGCAATGATTATGAAAGAGGTAATGTTGAAACTGCATTAAAATCTGATGATGCCATACAGTCTTTAGGTGGAGCAGAAGCCACTGAGTTTCTTTATCAATTCTGAAGATGACAATTGCATCAAATCTGAAGAACTTCCACAATGATGTCCTTGGACTGAGATCATGGATCTTCAACAGCCCGACTGTCATCCATTGTACCAGGCATGACTCCAACCAGATGAACATTTCTCCCTCATTCCCCTTCATTCCATTTTCACTGGGACTTCTTGATGCCAAACTCTCATCAATGTTGCCAAACTGTCAAGGGTAGTCACTCTTCCCTCACCTCTTGAGTTCAGCAATTTTATTTGTTTTTGGACCTGGACTGTAATTATATCAGAAGCTGACGACTCCTAGTGGAGCCCACACTGAGCATCAGTGAGCAGGTTATTGCTGAGCAAGTGCCATTTAATAGTGTGTTCTATGATCCCTCACATCAGTTTGCTGATAAATGAGATTAGAATTATACGTGGTAATTGGCTGGGTTAGGTTTTCCTGCTTTTTTGTTTACAAGATGTATGTGGGGTACATTCCTCATTATTGGGCAGATACCAGTGGTTTAGCTGAATTGAACTAATTTGGCTAGGGACATCGCTAGTTCTAAAACACAAGTCTTTGTTGCCAGAACATTATCAGGACCCATAGTCATTGCAGTATCCTATGTCTGTGACCATCTTGTTATGTCACTTGGAATAATTCAAATTAGCTGGTTGGCATCTATGATGCTAGTGATTTTAGGAAGAAGTCGAGATGAATCATCCATCCGACTGAAGAATCTTGCAAATGCTTTGGCCTTGGTTTTTTGCACTGATGTTCTGGGCTCCCCATTAATAATATGGATACTTATGAAGCCTTCTCCTTCTTCAGTTCTTTAATTGTCCGCCCTCATTCATAACTGAGTTGATAGGACTGTGAACCTGAGAACTTACCATTGATTGTGGGGTTATATATTTTGCCTTCTGTATGCTACTTTCACTGTTTGACATGCAATTAGACACATGTATAGGTTTGCCAGGTTAGTATGTCATTTTTTGGCATGCCAGGGTACCGGTCCCAGCATGCCCTCCTTCACTTTCCATTGAAGGAGAATGGGATCTATGCCATGCCATGGAGTTACCAATTGTTGTTCAATAACAATTCTACTTTTGCTGATAGCCCATACAGCTTCATGGATGCTCAGTTTCAACTTAACAGGTCTATTTGAGATCTATCTCATTCAGCAGAGTGATACTGAGAGTGGAAAAATACATTGTGTGTTAACATGTGAACTGATGCACTCATTGTGTGAATCGCAGCAACATGTATTTCACATAATTGATTCAAAAGAAAACTTTGCATCCCCTAACCAGGTGGGGATAATAGCTTAGTATTCTTATTCATAAGCTGTTGTTTGGCATGATTAGTCTAATAAGAAATTCTGCTTTTGTCAAGCTAGGCCTTTATCTTTGCCATTTCAAATAATGAGGACAATCATGGAATACAGTCAGTTTATTTTGCACACAATATTTGCTGTATTAATTACTGTATGATTATCTTAATCACACAACTTCATTCTTCATGTGCACATTTCCTCTGTTCCTCCACTAACTGGTTGACATCACTGCGATAGTGCCTTAACAGCTCCCTTTGAGGTGTCGCCACCCAGAATACCATTTGATGTCGTCTTACCAACCAAGCTATAGGTGATTGGCATGAGTCCTATCTCAGGATATTCCCGGTGGTGTGCCCAATGCAGTCCATAATTCACACACCCCAGTTAAATGAAGGCAAATCAAAATTCCTCAAACTTTATTGTTTATAGCACATTGCATCAACATTTTCCCTGGCAGTGCCAAGAAAATAAGTCAAGCTTTGATAAATTTTTAGGTCCTTCAGTTTCACTCAAGTATCTGAAAAACACTGATTAAATACACATTTTCTGGAGAATATGTTTTGCCCCTTTAAAGCATAGAGATTTTAAAAATCGATATGTCTTTTTTTCAGTCATACATCTGCTGGTAGATCTTCAGAATAAAGTGGATTAACTTTTTTTTTGGTTTCCGCATACATCTTGCACAGAAAATAAATGCATATAAATTTGTAAACAAATCTTGGAGAGTAATTAATAAGAAAATTATGGAAAATATATTTACAAAAAGAAAAAAAGTGAGCACTATAATTGTAATACCCACTTGTAAATGTTGCATTCTTTTTCCTGTTTAGGACTGGCCCTTGATCATTTCAATCAACGTTTATACTGGGCAGATGCCAAGCTTTCAATTGTCGGCAGTGTCCGCTTTGATGGTAGTAATTCAGTTGTTGTTGCCAGCATTAAACAAGGTAGCACACATTTCACTTCCTTAGTTCTTTAATTGTTGTGAATTTAACAGAAAAAAGTTTTTAAAAATTAGTTAATTTAATTACGTCCATTTTTCACGTGAGTAAAGTTTTAAGAATATTTACTTTTTTCTTTGGAGGTATCCTAAATCCATTCAGTATTGATGTCTTTGAAGATTATATTTACGGAGTAACACACACCAACAGTCGTGTTTTTAAAGTTCACAAATTTGGACACACTCACTTTGAATACTTGGTGTCAGGCCTCAATGATGCCTCAGCTACAGTGGTGTTCCATCAGTATAAACAGCAAGATTGTAAGTAACAGCTTGATGAAACAAAATTCAGTGTGAATCGAGTATCCTGTATCAGGATATTTTGAATCATTAAGGCTGTCAGTAACATGTACTTTCTTTTTGTTCCACAGTGCCAAATCCTTGCAATAAAAGGAACTGTGATTGGCTTTGTTTGCTGAATCCTACTGGTGTAACATGTTTATGTCCAGATGGAAAGAATATGATTAATGGAACATGTGTTGATGTGGACTCTCCGACAGCACTGCCTTATGGTGAGTCATTCTGTATTTCCCAATATTGATCATTCTAGATAAAAAATAACTCTCAAAATACCTTTTGACTATTCACAAACACTTCTCTTTATAAAACTAAAGGATTTAAGAATGGCATGAAATATTGTGAATATTGCAGGCCTTTTGATGAACTTTTAGAATAATTTCTTCCTCCCATCACTCTAAGTAAGACGTATAAGTGTGTACGTCAGAATATATTTCACTTTCTCACCTACTAGTGTCAACATCATGCTCTCATAATCAATTCCAGCACTGACAGACGGATATGAAAACTACACCCTGAAAATATATATAAAAGGGGCATTGTTATTCAAGAAATATTTTTTGGTCAATTTTACTTATTTTGAAACCATAAATCGCAATGTTACATTTCTTGTTGTCTATTTCGGTTTTTTCAACTTGTTATTTTTATCATGATTTGGAGATGCCGGTGTTAGACTGGAGTGTACAAAGTTAAAAATCACACAACACCAGGTTATAGTCCAACAGGTTTAATTGGAAGCACACTAGCTTTCGGAGCGACGCTCCTTCATCAGGTGGACTACCACCTAATGAAGGAGCATCGCTCTGAAAGCTACTGTGCTTCCAATTAAACCTGTTGGACTATAACCTGATGTCGTGTGATTTTTAACATTATTTTTATTGGCATGCTGGATGGCATTACCAGTTTGGTACTAATTAATATCAAGCTGTTTAATAAAAGTTGATCTGATAAGACTGAAACAGATTCCATATACAAGTTGGATGTATCACTAGTTAGGACAGCATGAGTTGCACATCCCTAAGTGTTATTGAGAAGGCAGTGATAAGCACCTT
The DNA here is from genome assembly GCF_004010195.1 of Chiloscyllium plagiosum. Taxonomy (NCBI): domain Eukaryota; kingdom Metazoa; phylum Chordata; class Chondrichthyes; order Orectolobiformes; family Hemiscylliidae; genus Chiloscyllium; species Chiloscyllium plagiosum. The sequence continues at coordinate 77,674,152 of NC_057716.1, read as the reverse complement.
GCTTAAACCATTGCAGCTCATGCAATGCAGGTATACCCATGGTGCTTTTCAGAAGAGTTCCAGAGTTTGGCCCAGTAACAATGAAGGAAGGTAATATAGTTCCAAGTCAGGTTTGTAGCTTGGAGGGGAATTTGCAGGTTGTCATTTCCTCATGTGCTTGCTGCCCTTGTTCTTCTAGGGGTGGATGGGCTTGGAATGAGTTGCCTATGGGGTCTTGCTAAATCATTATGGTGTATCTTGTAGATGGTACATACTGTTAAATTGTGCTTCGGTGGCAGAAGGAGTAAACATTGAAGATGTCAGATGGGGTCCCAATCAAGCATATTACTTTGACCAAGATGATGTAATGTTTCATGAGTGTTGTTGGAGCTGCACACATCTAGATAAATGAAAAGTATTTCATCACACTCTTGAATTGTGCCTTGTAGATGGTGGACAGGCTTTCATTGGACAAGAAATAAGTAATTTATTACTGCACTCCCAGTCTCTGACCTGTTATTATAGCTACAGTATGTGTATGGCTGATCCATTGTAGTTACTGGTTAATGGGAACACCACGATGTTGATCGTGAGGATTCACCAGCAACAACAATACCAATGAATACCAAAGGAAATCAGTTGGATTTTCTCTTGTTGAACATAGTAATTTCGACCCAAAGTTTGTTGAGGCATGCCTTGAGGTTTCTCACCATTCTGCCATGCAAACAATTAGAAAGCAAATAGAAGCAAATTGCTTTGTCTCATTTTCTCTAGTCAGTTTTTAACTTGAATATTTTTGAAGCATTTACCTATGTTCTCCATAATTGTGCTTACAAGTTTTTTTCCATTTATCATGCTGAATTTTAGTCAATTTAACTTTAATTTCACGTATTTTAGCAAACAGAGGGTAGATATAGATGGGCATTTCTTAGACTAGAGACGACTTGAAAGCAGTATCCTTGAGATGTTGGGACAATTGCTTTTTCTGATTTATATAAGCAGTTTGGAGATGAGTATTGAGGACAAAATCTCTAAATTTGCAGACAAATACGAATTGCAGATGGCAGATGGGAGAATAGTGAATTATGAGGTTAACATTGAATGACTTCAGACGATCTTTGACAAGTTGGCAAAATGGGCAGACACCCTGGAACATGAATTTCAATGCAGAAAAATGTGAGGTGATAGAAAAAGCAATGACAGACAATCCAGGCTCAATGTACAACTTTGGAAGGATAAAAGAACAGAAGGCCCTCAAGATTCTCCAAAGCTGGCCAGATAGGTTGAAACAGTAGTTCATAGAAGTATAGAATCCCTATATTAGGCCCATGTGTACACACTGACCCTCTGAAGAGCATCCCATCCAGACCCACCCCATCCTTGTAACCCTGCATTTCCCATGGCCAACCCACCTAGCCTGCAACATCCCTGGACTGAATTCAGCATGGCTAATCTACCTAACCTACACAACTTTGGACTGTGGGAGAAAACCAGAGCACCTGGAGGAAGCCCATGAAGACACAGGGAGAATGTGCAAACGCCTCATAGACAGTCGCCGAAGGGTGGATTCAAGCCCAGGTTCCTGGTGGTGTGAGGCAACAGCACAAACCACTGATCCACCATACCGCCTCAAATTAAAGAAGGCTTATAGGATCCTTGGGTTTATACATAGAGGCATAGAGTATAAAAGCAAGGAAGTGATGCTGCACCTTGACAAATCATTGATCAGATCACATTTGGAGTATTCTGTTCCATTCTGGTCACTTTAATGAAGGATGGATTTTAAAGCCTCAGAAACAGTGCAAAGGAAATTTATTCAAATTATACTGTGAATGAGGGATTTTAGATACAAGGGAAGATTAAAGAAATTGGGATAATTTTCCTTGGAGCAGAGAAGACTTAGAGGTGACCTTACTGAAGTGTTCAAAATTTTGAACAATTTTGACAGGAAAGAAAGATATTCTGTTTCCACGAGTTGGTCCATCAGTAACTAGGGTGATCACAATTTCAAGATTGTCAGCAAGAGAGGCAGAAGTGAGATGAGCAGAAATATCCTTACTCAGAGAGTTGTTAGGATTTAGGAATGCCTTGCTTGGGAGACTAGCTAAGGCAGATGTCATAGGAGGCTTCAAAAGAGAGCTGAATATATATTTGAAAGGACAAATTTACAGGAGATTCGGCTGGAGAATGGGACAAGCTGCGTAGAACTAGCAGGATCCGGTACAGACATAATGGGCAAAAGTATGTCCTTCAGTACTGTAAAATTCTATGACTCTATGAATCTTATACAATTTTCCTATTTCTTTGAGGCCTTGTATTTTAATTTGCTATTATTTTTCCTTCAGTTTAATTAGTTAAGTTACTTGGTCTTCCAGCACAAAATAACTTCAAATATTATTAAAACATCACATTTTGATCTGTATTTATTTCTGAAATTTTGTTCTGATTTTTGTTTTTTTTTTATTTTGTTTTCATTCATATTCATTTAAACTTGGTTACTTATGGCATATTATATTGACCTTTGTCTTCTGTCAGTTGTCCTAATAACAGACTTAATGACAATGAATGTTGCTGAGATTTTAGTACACTTATTGCTATGTTTTTTTTAAAGATTAGATTACGTACAGTGTGGAAACAGGCCCTTCGGCCCAACAAGCCCACACCAACCCTCCGAAGAACAACCCACGCAGACCCATTCCCCTTCACCTCACACTACAGGCAATTTAGCATGGCCAATTCACCTAACCTGCACATTTTTTGACTGTGGGAGGGAACCGGAGCACCCATAGGAAACCCACGCAGACACGGGGAGAATGTGCAAACTCCACACAGAAAGTTGCCTGATGCGGGAATTGAACCTGGGTCTCTGGCGCTGTGAGGCAGCAGTACTAACCACCATGCCACCCATCTTCTCAATCAAAATTTTCTGCTGATTTTGAAAAGTGAAAGGGTATGTTTTTGTTGTAACTATTTGGGCATTAAGCATCACCTGGAGGAAAGAGAGGAAATTTTGAATCTTCCCAATTTACTTTTCATTAATTTAAATGGGTGTATAATTAGATGGATTGTATTGCTGTTGTATAACATTCTGCGCCTAATATTACTTGCTGTGCTCACCTCAGGCAATGTTCAGCACTCGAGGTGAAACTCTCCTGAAAATTCTGAAGTACGCTTTAATTTTCCTTAAGCCTTACACTTTCTTTGAGTCCAGTGAGATTTTTTGTGCCCTGAGCCAACAGGATTTGTCAATTTCAGCTCAGTTGTTATGGGTGATAAATCAGAAACACAGTCTCAAATAAAACTATATCCTGGATTCTGCAGTGGTAATGACACAGAAAATGTCAGCATCTGCATTCATTACTACTCTGAAACTCATAGCGACTTCAGGAGTCTACACAGGAACAGTTGAGCTTGATCATTTAAAAGTTGATTTTGGTGATTCCAAAATTCTGCACACAGTACACTGTTGAAATCCTTCCACAATGCAATCATTTAGAAAAGACTGGAGTAATGAGAAATTTTCCTTTTATTCCATCATATCATTATTGAAACTTCCCCCAGATAGTTGTAGCTCTTGCAGGTATAATTAGATTTTGATCAGCATAGCTTTTCCACCATGACTGGAAATCTCACATGTTCTGGAAAAATAGTTTCATATTTGTCTATTTTTTTCCATTCAGAAAAATATTCCAAATTTTTCAAATTTATATTTTCAATTTTTTTTTTCTGGGCATTCTAGCTCCAAAGTATATGTCCCAATCATTTATTTCACTCTTTGTGAAATTAACTTACAAAATTAAAAGATCATCAATGCATTTTACTACCTGGTTTGCTATCTGTGAGAATGCTTCCATGTGAATGACAGATTAGCCTGCTTGATTACATTACTGTTGCTAGATGCCTTGAGATGCCAATAGCTTCACTGGCTTCGAACTAATATGGGATAAAGTTGTTGTTTACACCAGAGATTAATATGGCTTTGTTGGTAGCTTTCTTCAAGGGCAGCAGCAATCATTGTTGCTTTACTACTGATTACAAAGTATTGCCTAATTTTTTTACCAGGATACTCTGCTTGCAGTCCTTTACTGTCACTCCTTTACATTGTTTCATTTTTTTAAAACTAACAATCCGTAGGAACAAATCTACATTACTTTCTTTTTTGTGTTCGAGTATCTAATTTACAGGCACTTCATCTATACTGCAATAGTCGTGTTCCTGTGTAACCCTGCACTATTCGAGAATCGCACGATACAAATAGCAATTAAAACGTTGGCAATGCGATTGTGCTACAGCCAACATACCTTTTGAAAGTTCGTGCTTTAGAAATAGCATCCCCTATTTGTCAATCACGTTACAGCAAATTCATGATGAAACAGGCATTATAGCAGAACAACCTGTGTATTGTTTCCTCAGCAAACTTTAAGAATGCAAGTAACTTAGTGAAAATTGTGATTGATTTAACTTGGGCTTTGATTCCAGAATTTGAAAACATAAATTTACAACCAAATGTCCAACAAAAAAAAAGTTCCATCTGGAGAGGTCCAATTAAAAGGTTCCCATAAATTAGTCAATCAAGGTATCAAACCATATTATTTTTTGGATCAAAAGATCCCAAATGTATTCTAATTAAGAATACAGCAGACTATTACAACAATTGGCACAGTTTCTTCAATCAATTTCTCTTCAGTTGCTTGGAAAATAATTTCCAAGACTGAATTTTTGAAGTGCAGCTATGTTTGTAGAGTCATAGAAGAAATATGGAATCGAATAAGGTCAGGTCTACACTCTTATAAGTGAATATTTACAAGATTTAGTAAACACAAATCTGAATGAGATATGGTAAGGCAAGTCACCTTTCAGATATCGACAGACTCAGGCTCTAGTGTCAGATGATCTAATGTTAATATAACACAGCATCTTAGTCATGCACAATAGATATTCTTAAAGTAAAATTGTAGTTAACCTTTTACTCCACATAGATATTTACAAGACAGACTAATTGGCCCATTCATGCTTTACAGAAGTAGACTAAAACTAACACTGTAAGCTTACCTTGTAACCTCATTTAATTATTAAGATGCACCCTCGTAAATCTGTTCTGTTAAGACTAATGGTCTGCTCCATTAAGTATGAAGAAAAAATTAAAGAAAGACCATATTTCTTTCATATTTTTTGTGACCTCAAGTTGCCAAACCGAATAAATAATTTTTTGAAGTGACAACAGTCTTGGGGAATTATGGCAGCTGTGGTAAATAAGGATATTGTGATACTGGATCAAATAGAAGACGCATCAGAAAGGCTGGCAGTATTTGAAGTTATTAAATCACCTGAACCAGATTGGATGCACCCTACACTGCTGAAGGAAGTAAGGATAGAAACTGACAAACTGATGGCCACAATCTTCCAATCGACCTGAGATGTCAGGTAACAGGAGGATTGCACCTTCAAAAAAGTGAGAAGAATAAATCTGGCAATCACAGGCTAGTTAGTTCAATGTCAGCAGTGAGGAAGCCTTTTAGAAACATTATTTTCTAAAACCCTTTTGACCAATAATGACTTAATAAAGCAATGCTAGTGTGGATTAATTACGGTTAAATTATGTTTGACTGATTTGCCCTTTATTTATGAAGTAACAGAGTTGGTTGAAGATAGCAGTGCAGCTCATGTTGGGTATCTTTGACTTTCAAAACCGACTTGATGAAATACACATATTCGGTTTGTTAGCAAAATTGAAGGACATGGATTAAATGAGAAAATCACAAAGTTATTTGGTTGGGTTGGTGGGGCGTGTGGACTTGATGAGGGAGTGGAGGTTGGGTTGGTCCACACCCCTCCACCAACCCAACCTCCACTCCTGGCACCTTCCCCTGCAACCGCAAGAAATGCAAAACGTGTGCCCACACCTCCCCCCTCAATTCCCTCCAAGGCCCCAAGGGATCCTTCCACACCCGTCACAAATTCACATGCACCTCCACACACATCATTTACTGCATCCACTGCACCTGATGTGGCCTCCTCTACATTGGGGAGACAGGCCGCCTACTTGCGGAACATTTCAGAGAACACCTCTGGGACACCCGCACCAACCAACCCAACCGCCCTGTGGCTGAACCGACCTCTCCACCCCCACCCCCTCTCAGGCCTATCACCCTCACCTTAACCTCCTCCCACCTATCGCATTCCCAACACCCATCCCCCAAGTCCCTCCTCCCTACCTTTTATCTTAGCCTGCTTGGCACACCTTCCTCATTCCTGAAGAAGGGCTTATGCCCGAAACGTTGATTCTCCTGCGCCTTGGATGCTGCCTGACCTGCTGCGCTTTTCCAGCAAAACATTTTTCAGCTATGTTTGTGCCTTGCCAGTGATACCACATTCCATGAATGACAAACTAATAAATCTTTGAATGCAATTTGTCAGTTTAGTAAAGTATATTAAATCCTGGGCATCATAAATAGAGTCAGAAAGTACAAAAGGTAATAAGTTATAGTTAACATTCATAAAAATACTTGCTGACATTTAATTAGAGTGCTTCCTGGGATGAGAGGGAGAATGGTTGGATAGACTGAATAACTGTGGCCTGTCCTTGCCAGAACAAAGTAAGCTAAGGGGAGATTTAATAAAGGGTTTAGATAGCGAGAATAAGGTGGAGTGGTTACCACAGGCTGATGAGCCAATAGTCATGGGCACAAATGTTATGGTAATTAACCAAAGAACCAGAGGAAACAGGAAGAAGGATTATTTCATAACAAAATTCTAAGATTGGGAATGTGCTGCCAGGTAGAATGTTGGGCATAGGTTTTGGTGGCCTTATTAAGATTTGAAGGAGAAATAAATGCAAGATTATAGAGAAAGAATTGACGAGAAGGGTAATCTGGTTGATTTTTGAAAGAGCAGCACAAACTTGAAATAAAAAGAAATTACATTCATCTGTGATATACTGTTTTATCAATTTTAGTCTTTTTTTGCTTCATAATTAAATATACATATTTTCATTATTTTAAGTTGTAAAAGCTGTAGTCTGTGCGAAGATTGTAAAGGTAATCTCTAGGTTACATATCTCTACAATGAGGAGCAAATTGAAAAAGCACAGGCACCAGATCCGAAGGGATTGTTCTTCTTACGTGAACAGCTGTAAAAATTTAAGAGAAATCACTTCTCGAAAAAACAGCTGTATGAAGCGACATTTATCAAATACCAAATAGTGAGCAAAACAGTTAAGTTTAGAGTTTTCTGAATAATATTAATAAGAGGAAATGAAAATAATGAGAACAAATCTGCAAGCTAAACATTTAGAGATATGTGGGTTTGGAAAGGACTCACAGGAGGCTGGTGGTTTAAAATATTCGTATTGGAGGAAAAAAGAGTTTGATAACAAGAAATGATCTTGAAGTGGAAGATGTAGAAATCATTTGCTTGGAGATAAGAAATAACAAGGGAAGAAAACACTGGTGGGAGTAATCTAATGACCCCTTAACAGCTGTTATACTCTGGAACCTGAGGTAATGAGGGCATGTACAAAAGAGTACAAAGCATGTATCAATCATGACTGACTTAAATCGTAATGTAGATTGAGTTAATCAAATTGGCAAAGGTACCATTCTTCCACAAGGAAGAAGTAATTGTGTTTATTTGGGATTATTTCTTAGAACAATACTTTGAAAATCCAACCAATGAGCAAGCTATTTTGGACCTGGAAATCCGTAATGAGGCAAATTTTGAAAAAAAAATTCAAGTAAAAGATCCCCTATGAATCAGGGACCATAACATGGTCGAACTTAGCATTCTGCTTGAGATTGAGAAGCGTGAGTTGGAAACAACTGTTTTAAACTTAAACAGGGGTAATTACCGAAGAATAAATACAGAGTTGGCTGGTGGAGATTGGGGAAAGAGTTTAGCAGAAAAGACAGTTGATAAACAATGACAGGCAATTAAGTAAGTTATTCATGATTCAGAATACAGGTATATCTCAGAGAGGAGGAAAGATTCTAAAAAGGCATAAACCAATTGACCATGGTTAACCAAGGAAGTTAATTACAGTATTAATTTGAAAGAAAAAGATGATCCAGATGCGGCAAAGATTAATCAGAGAATTGGGCAAGTTTTAAAAGGCAACAAATAACAACAAAAGATGGAGAAAATAAATTATGAGGGTAAACTACAAAATAATCAAAAGTTGACAGTAAGATCTTCTTTAAAAATGTAAAATAGAAGAGAAAGGCCACGATGATCCAAGCCCCTTACAAAATGAGGTAGGTGAAATAATAGTGAGCAACCAGGAAATGGCAGAGGAGTTGAATAAATATTTTGCAGTAGTCTTCATGGTACAGGATTTAATTGCATTCAAGAATATTAAATCAAGGAGCAAAAGGTACAGTAGAAATAAGTACCGTAACTATCACAAGAAAAGAAGTGCAAGAGAAACTAATTGGACCAAAGTCCAATAAAGCACCTATACCTGACCAAAGCTCGATTACTAAAAAAAGGTAGCTGCAGAGATAGTGGATGCATTGGTAGCAATCTTCCAAATGACTCAAAAAATGCACAAAACACATATTCCTTCATGTTTTTGGAAGTAATTGTGTCTTGTGGTATTTCTTCTAAATTATGAGCAAGTGAAAGGGAAGTTGAATAGGATTATGCAGAAATGTCACAAACACTGAACTTGGCAGGTTACTCAGGTTTTGGAATGTCCCTTTAAATCCATGGGAGTAATGAGGTGGTGTCCCCTTCAGGAGGCAGGATGCTCTGACTTCTTGAACTACTGCTGTCTATTTGCTGTAAATTCCCAGCTAGCTACAATTTAAAAGTTAATTGGCTGAAGCTTGACATTGTATATTATCAGTCACATTTAAATGTTTGATCTTTACAATCCTTAAAGGTCTCATTGGCAGTTAGAGATCAATTGCAGTAATTTATTTGTAAATTGGGGATTCATGCCTCAAACTCTGCTTTATAAAATGAATTACAGGAGCTGTAAGCAGCAATAACAAAATAATCACACGATTTTACAGTCAAAACTTACTTGTATGATGGGGTTCCCTTGTATGATGGTCCAAAGAGTCAGCAGCAAACTTATCCCCTCTGATCAGAGCAGCTCCACAGTTATTTAATACTCAAGGTGTATAAGTATTGGCTGAACATAGGACTTCCATGTTACTCATAAGATAGACTTATTTTATGGAGTTGCCAACCAATCAGATTGGTCAGAAGCTGCCTAGTTCCAGTAATGTCTGACCCAGTGGTGAAAATGACACAAATGTAAACAGTCCTCAACAGGTTTATGGTCATAGCCAGGTATGTGTGGAGGAAGAAGGTGAGTGGGTTAGGTAGAGTCATTCCTGGATATTTGAGATGCTAAGAGTGAGGGGAAATGATGCAGACAGACCTTGTGGAGCATAATCTAATATTGAAAGAAAGCCATTGATGGAGATATTCTTCTTCCCTTCTCATCATAGACATGTGAACCAATCTTCATAACTAGCTAAAGCTGGTTCATAAAAGAATGGAAGAAATAGGAATAGGAGCAGGATATTCAGCCCCTCAATTCTGACCTGCCATTTTATAAGATCATGGCTAATCTGCCCCTCACCTCAACACTTTTTTTCATATCAGCTTCTTGTAGCCCTCAAATCCTTGATATATCTATCTATTTGCACTTTAAATACTTTGTGATCTAGTCTCCACAACTCGGGGTTAGAGAATTTCAGATGTTTACTACCTTCTAAATTCTTTCATATCTCAGTTTTAAATGAATATTCACTTATTCTGTAGCTATGACCCCTAGTTAGCAATTCCCCCACTAATGGAAACATCTGCCCTGTCAAGCCTCCTCCAAATCTTATATGTTTCAATATGTTCACACCACCTTTTCTAAATACTAATGAATAAAGGCCTAACATATTTGGCTGTTCTTGATAAGACAACCTCTTTATCCCAGGATTTAGGCTAGTGAACGTCTTTTGAACTGCATCCAATACAGTATATCATTTCTTTACTACAATGAGCCAAAACTATACACAATACTCCAGGTGCAGCCTCACCAACATCCTGTGCAAACATAACAAATTTTCCCTATTTTTAAACTCTGATCCCATAACAATAAAAGCAAAAATTCAAATTGCCGTTTTAATTACTTGCTGCATCTGCAAGCTAACATTTTTTGCATTTCATGCAGAGGAACACCTGAATTCCTATGTGATGCACTTATTTGGAGCCTTTATTTAAATAACAAAGTGCCTTTTGATTCTATCGTGCATCACTGGTAAAGTACACTAGAGTCAAGACAATTATTTCTAAATCTACATAAAAATTAAAGACTTTATCAAAGTACATAAAATTCTCCCCATTTGCCTGTTTTATAGACCCAAGTTAACAGGAAGCAATGACCAGGTTTTTGTATTTGACAAGAATTGCTATTTAATACAAATAAATACATTCTGCCCATGGGGAGATAATTATGAACTGTTGGCATATAACTCCACTCAAGTTAAAACTCTAACCACTTATAAAGTTCCCCTCAGCATACATACAAACAGACACAAAACAAAATGGTGCTAGGGTGGAGGGAGAGTTTGGAAATGCAATTCAATGAACCCTGCCTGCCGGCTTCATTGAGAAGATTTGTTTGACTTGCCAGGAATTGTTGTTCTTTGGTCTCTCTTCTCCAGGTTCTGTCATTTGATTGTAAGAGTCACAAAGCAACTGGTTCGCAAATTATAATGTCTCTGTTGTCTTGATTAATTGACAGCCATTGGTGAGGGAAAATAAGTGAGCTTTCTTCAGGATTTTGTTTTACTGTAGGCACAAGGACAGTATCTCCTGGGTCAAAGGTCTGAAGACCCACCTGTCATCTTGTTCACACCTACAAGCTACTCAGTTACCTGGAGCCAAGCACAAAGTTCTTGGGAGGCAAAAGATTTTATGACTATTGGTCAACATTCCACAGACCAACCAGCTACCATTGCCAGTCAAATCTCATTTTGTACACTTGCCTTGGTGCCAGTTAATTTGCAATTAAACTTCTCCCACTGGTTGAAAAACACAACAGTGTTAAATGGCACTTAGAGTAAAGGCTGGCAGCTTGCTTTTGAAAAGTGAATCAATCCCTTTCATAATCCTTACTTTTTCAAACTGTCTTTTCCCATTTTAGTTCACAATGTAAAATTCAGAAATATAGGGAAACATAGTCTTTATAATTCCAAGGTGAATGCCTACATTCAACTTTATCTGCCAAGTTTGCCTACTCACTCAATCTATTTATATCTCCTTGCAGATGCCGTCTGGAAATCTGAATACAGTCCATCTACTGGGTGTCTTTATCAACTTTGCTTTTTTTTAAAGATTTCAAGCAACTTTGACAAACATGAGTTCGTTTTTCCCAAATCATGTTGGCTCTGTTTAATTAAGGTGGCGAGTATGTTGCTGTAAAATCACAGCAGGTCAGGCAGCATTGAAGGAGCAGGAGAATCGATGTTTTGGGCATAAGCCTTTCATCAGGTTTGAGGGTGGTGGATCAGGGATGAGAGAAAAATGGGAGGTGATGGGGTTTGGGGGATGGTAGCTGAGAAAGCAATAGGTGGATGAAAGCAAGGGAGAAGGTGATAGGTCAGAGTGGGAGTGATGGACAGGTCCAGAGGGCGGTGCCCAGTTGAAGGCTTGGGACTGGGATAATGTGGGGGGAGGGGAAATGAGGAAGCTGTTGAAATCCACATTTATCCTGTGTGATTGCAGGGTCCCAAGGTGGAATATGAGGCATTCCTCCTTGAGGCGTCAAGTGATAACAGTTTTGCAGTGGAGGAGGCTCAGGATCTGCATGTCCTTGATGGAGTGGAAGGGGAGTTGAAATATTAAGCCACTGAGCGGTGGGGTTGGTGGGTGCGGACATCCCAGCGATGTTCTCCGAAACAATCCACAAGAAGGTATCTTGTCTCCCTGATGTAGACACCGGGTGCAACGGATACAGTAGATGACATTGGTAGAGGTACAGGTAAATTTCTGATGGCTGTGGAAGGATCCCTTGTGGCTTTGGATGGAGGTGAGGGGAATGGTGTGGGTTCAGGTTTTGCACTACCTGCGGTGAAAGTGAAAGGTGCCAGGTGTGGAATGTGGGTTGGTGGGGTTGTGGACCTGATGAAGGAGTCATGGACGGAATGGCAGGCATAGTTGGCAGCCAACTTTCTGGTCTAACTGGAAATGTCTTGTTGGGGAAACAGTAGGAAGTGTATTACACTTGTACAAATACTTTCAGATTACCTGAATGCTTGCATTTCACTTGAGATGTTTAGGAGCTGTTCAGCTCCTGATCTCATTGCAACCTTGATCCAAACATGGACAAAAGAGCTGAATTCCAGAGGTGAGGTGAGAGTAACAGCCCTTTTACTGAGTGTGGCATGCGGATGCCCATGGCTACCCCTTTGGTTTGGAGGAAGTGGGAGGACTGGAAACCTCACCTCCCATCACCAAACCATCATCTCCCAGACCATCACAACCTTATCACCATGGTTATCTCCCAACCACAGCCTCCGACATCATTGTCCATGAACCCTGCACTGCCCTATTCTACCTCCTTCCTTCGATCCACAAACCTGACTCCCCCATTCTCTCAGCCTGCGCCTGTCCCACCGAACTCATCTATTCCTACCTCAACACCGTCCTGTCCCTATTAGTCCTGGAACTCCCCACCTACATTTGTGACACCACCCATGCCTTTCATCTCCTCCAAGATTTTCATTTCCATGGCCCCCAACACCTCATCTTCACCATGGACATCCAATCCCTCTACATATCAATCCACCATGACAAAGGTCTCCAAGCACTTGTTTCTTCCTCTCACGCCGTACCAACCAGTACCCTTCCACCGACATCCTCATCTGCCTGGCTGAACTGGTCCTCATCCTAAACAACTTTTCCTCCCAATCCTCCCACTTCCTCCATGGGCACCTGCATGGGACACAGCTATGCCTACCTGTTTGTTGGATATGTGGAACAGTCCATCTTCCGCAGTTATACTGGCGCCACACTCCACCCATTCCTCCGCTACATCAATGACTGTATCGGCACCACCTTATGCTCCCATGAGGAGATTGAACAGTTCATCAACTTTATCAACACCTTCCATCCTGACCTCAAATTCACCTGGATCATCTTGGAAACCTCCCTCCCTTTTCTGGACCTCTCCATCACTGTCTCTGGTGACTGACTAACCACAGACATATACTATAAGCCCACCGACTCCCACAGTTACCTAAACTACACATCTTCCCACCCTACATCCTGTAAAAATCTCCATCCCTTCTTCCCAATTCCTCCATCTCTGCTGCATCTGTTCCCAGGATGAACAATTCCACTTCAGAAAGTCCCAGATGGCCTCCTTATTCTACAATCACAACTTCCCTTCCCACGTGGTTGATGATGCCCTCCAGCCCATCTCCTCTACTTCACCCACCACTGCCCTTGAACCGCACCCAACACAAAGCAACAAGGACAGAACCCCGTGGTCCTGACTTTCCACCTCACCCACCTCCGCATGCAACGCATCAACTTCCGCCATTTCTGCCACCTCCAAACTGAACCCACCACCAGACATATATTGCCCTCTGCACCCTATCAACATTGCGAAAAGACCATTCCCTCCGCGACTTCCTTGTCAGGTCCACAAGCCCCACCAGCCCACAACCCACTCCTGGAACCCTTCCCTGCCACCGCAGGTAGTGCAAAACCTGCACCCACACCACTCCCCTCACCTCCATCCAAGGCCACAAGGGATCCTTCCACATCCATCAGAAACATTGATTCTTCTGCCCCTCGGATGTTGCCTGACCTGCTGTGCTTTTCCAGCAACACACTCTTGACTCTGATCTCCAGCATCTGCAGTCCTCACTTCCTCTGTTTAATTATATTCAGCTTTTCTAAAGGCCCTGTTGTTTCTTCCTTAATAATAGTCTCTAACATTTTCCCACGACAGATTTGGGCTAACTGGCTTCCAGTCTCTTGCTTTCTGCGACCATCCGTTCCTGGACAGGAATGTCATTTTGGCAGTTTTTTCAATCAACTGGAGCACTCCCAGACTCCAAGTTCAGTAAAAATAACAAGCAGGAAAATCTGCCAGCTCATAGTTGGCATTGATTAAACCATGTGAAAAAAGTAGAATATGTTTTAAACTGCAAATATACCCAACAGCCTAATATGCATGTGCATTCCTACACGCCAAAAGTGTTGTTGTGGGAATAAAGGTAGCCAACTTTCTGGTCTAACTGGAAATGTCTTGTTGGGGAAACAGTAGGAAGTGTGTTACACTTCTACAAATACTTTCAGATTACCTGAATGCTTGCATTTCACTTGAGATGTTTAGGAGCTGTTCAGCTCCTGATCTCATTGCAACCTTGATCCAAACATGGACAAAAGAGCTGAATTCCAGAGGTGAGGTGAGAGTAACAGCCCTTTTACTGAGTGTGGCATCAAGGAACCGGAGCAAAACTGGAATCCTTTGATAAAAAGGGGCAAATTCTCCACTGTTTTGAGTCATACCAAGCACATGGGAGGTCATCTCAGCTCCAGAATATCTCTGCAGGAGTTCGTCAGGGTAGTGGCCAAGCCCCAGCAATTTTCAACTGCTCCATTAATGACCTTCCCTCCACCATAAAGTCAGAAATGTGGGTGTTCGCTGATGATTGCACAATGTTCAACACTATTAATCACTCCTCACATACTGAAGCAGTTCATGTTCAAATGCAACAAGATCTGGACAACATTTAAGCATTGGGCTGACATGTAGAAAGTAGTATTCATGCCACACAAATGCCGGGCAATGCCCATTGCCAATAAAAGACAATCTAACCACCAGACCTAAAGATTCAATAGTGTTGCCATCACTGAATCCTCCACTGTCAACATCTTGGGGGGGGGGGCTTATCTTTGGCTAGAAACGCAACTGGAATCACTATTTAATCACAAGAGCAATCAGAGCGAGAAATGCTATGGCAAGTCACTCATCTCTTGACTCCCCAAAGCCTGTTCATCATCCATAAGGCACAAGTTTGAAGTGTGATGGAATTGTCTCCATTTGCCTGGATGGGTTCATCTCCACCAACACTTTAAAAAAAAATTGACACCATCCACCCTGCTTGATGGCACTAATCCATAAGCATCCACTCCCTCCACCAGTCTAATCTACAAGATGCACTGCTGAAATTCACCAAAGATCCTCAGACAGCACCTTCCAAACCCAAGACTACTAGAAGATCAAGGGAGGCAAACACATGGGAGCACCATACTGTAAGTTCCCCTCCAAGCCAATCACCTGACTTGAAAATATATCGCCATTCCTTCGGTGACATTAGGTTAAAATCACCACCAACCACGTTCTCGAGGGCAACAAGGGATGGGCAATAAATGATGGACAGCCGGCGTTGGCCACATCCTATAAATGAAAGAAAATATTTAATGGAGGACTTTGGTTATAGACATCTATTCTTTATTGCTGTTAGTATGGTCCTTGATTATAGCAGGTAATTTTGTTTTCTTTGCAGCATTTTGATCTTTACACATTGTTTGTATCTTCTTTGTGGTGTTTCCCAATGAATTATTTGCACCAGATTTTCAATCTGTGTCATTTGAATGTGATTCTCATTCCACCTTAGATCTGTACAAACGTCACATTATTACTTCAACATCTTGAATATCTTGGGCTTCCTATTCGCTCAGATTGAGTTGTTCACTTCCTCAATTCTCTGACCTGGGGATGCATCCTTCCTTAATACCCTTTGTTGTTGGGGATTCGCCTTTGGAATGTGGGGAGATCAGACATTTTGTTTACTGTTGTCCCTTCCACATCACCTCAGCCCAAGGCTGACTTGAATTTGTCATCAACAGTTGGTCATTGTGATCTGTGATAATCTGGCTCAATTCATTTGAAGATGCTTCCAATTTCTGTCTGGTTCAACACATCCAGTCACAGCTTCCTATCTCATTTACAGAATGAAGCAAGTATTTTATTCCAATATAACTAACCTCAGGAAATCCTGCCTTCTGTTTAGGTTCTGCCATGAACTTATGAAGTCTATCAGTTTTTTCCAAGCTTTTGCTTGATGTTTTGTGGGAAACCTCTTTTATCTTGTAATTAGAGTAAGGTCAATGCAATTTGTTCTGATGTGACGTGATAGCTCCATTCCTGTGCAATCCTGCGTTAAAAGAAAATTGAGTAATTTCAATCAATGGGACAGAAATCACGTTGTATCCAGTACAGGTAAGGAAAGTTTGTATTCTACAAATAATGGTCTAAATTCTTCAATCACGTTAAAGTCAATTTGTGATGAAGAAACGCACTTTATAGGAGAACCGCCTGTGGATGCCCTTCTACTCAAGAGTGAATACCCTTGGATGAAAAGTAAAAACAGGTTATCAAGTATTTGATATGGCTTCTATTATAGTTTGCTTGCGGCATACCTTTAATATTAAGTGCAACTCCCACTGGACAATGTAGTTGAAATTTTGTGAGCTGTAAGCAATATTTTGTCAATCAAGGCTTGTTCTCAGATTATGTAGTGATACTTGTTCTCGTCTTGAGATTCATGAGATGTCCATTGGCATAAATGTCTGCATCCCAAAATGTTTGTTCTGGCATATTTATTTCTGTTAGGAAAGCTTTAGCTTTAGCTTCTACTGGAGACCGTTATACCTCATTTATCTCGTTGTGTTGTTAATTCTTTGGTCTTTTGCTTTTCTGTGTTCTTTGTTATGAATAACTCATTTTGTGAAAGCAAACCAACTTCCTTATAGTAAAAGCGTTCTGCTTTTAAAATTGGGTACTGTTCACATCCATGAGACGTTTTTGCATCACAGCATTGGCAAAGACTTTTTGTATGTGTAGTCTGTCCTGCCTGTTGCATTGGCTTATCTGGTGTGTCTTTTGTAGTTTTTTACCTCAAGAAATGAATGTATTCTTTAGATATCCTGTGTAAGCTTAATTGTCTCCTTTAAGGGTTAATCTTTCTTGCCTCCACTCACCAACTGGATAGCTTTTTCTAGAGTTAGATCTTCTTAGATTGAAATATATCTGATGATGACTGATCAGTAATACCTGCAAAAGTTCAGTCTCTTATGAATTCTGACTTCATGTCATTTCAGTCAAATCTCTTCACTGGCCTGTAGAGATCAATAAATAAATCAATTATGGATTCACTTGGATGATGCCCTTTTTTATTGAATTTTGTTAGTCTTAAGGTTGAAATAATTGTTGAAGCTTTTTTAATAGCTCTTCAAATTTGCCTGATGTTTCATTTGATGAGCAATAATGTTGTCTGGTATATTTTCAATTGTATACAGTATCCTGGCAATATTATTTCTAATGCCTTAGCTTCCTCATGTGATTGGGTACTTTGCCTTTAATTATGTTTATTCTGTAGTAATTGTCATTGTCCTGTACTTTATTTACATACTGGAGGGATTTCCTGTGCTCTGAGACTGTAATGGAGGTTTTCCCACACTTTGCTGCTTTAGTAGAGGTTTAATTGATCTTTGCTGCTGTCATGGAGGTTTCCCCACTCTTCCTGACTGTAATGGAAGTTTCCCTGCCCTTCAGAGCCTCAATGAGACTCTGGCTGTGGTGTCCTGAAAAGTTTTCTTTTAGACTACAATCACCTATTTCTTTAAATTGCATAGGACTTATCTGATCTAAGTGTATTGGTTAGCTGTTTCCTTCCAGGAATTTAGGCATTTCTCTTGTGACCCTCTTAGCTCTTTTTTAACCCAACCTCGTGGTAACCACACTCTACAGCATTTATGTCTGATAGGAACTATGGCTTTATCTTTAAGTTACTATTTTTTCAATGCCAGTCAAGGAACAAGGGATTATTGATTTTGCCTCGTACTATCCCCAATGTTTGACGAGCTCACCAATTGAACTTGGACTTATTTTCACAGACTGCTTTCACTTCATGATGCTGTTTGTGGCCTGCCTTGGAGCTGCAGAATTCTTCTTTCCTTGTGTATCTTCATAAAGATGCTTTCTGTGTCATTCCCTGATTTTTCTTTTGTGTTGAGTATTGCCAGGAGGTTGTTGGGGTTAATCACGGCGGATCCTCACCACAATGCTGCTCCACATGTTGTGTAAGGGGGAAGGGGAGGGGGATAGTGGGGTTGGGGGAGGGGACAAGGTGTGGGGGAAAACTGGGTGGAAGGAGGTGGTGGGAGGGGCTTCTTCAATGCCAAAGTTGTACAGCATTGTTGAGGATAGCCATCTTTCTGATATAGCTAGAAGAGTCTTGTTTAGGGGGTGGCACGGTGGCTCAGTGGTTAGCACTGCTGCCTCACAGCACCAGGGTCCCAGGTTCGATTCCAACCTCGGGTGACTGTCTGTGTGGAGTATGCACATTCTCCCCGTGCCTGCATGGGTTTCCTCTGGGTGCTCTGGTTTCCTCCCACAGTCCAGAGGTGTGCAGGTCAGGTGAATTGGCCATGCTAAATTGCCCATAGTGGGTTACTCATCGGTGAGGACTGGTTGGGCCGAAGGGCCTGTTTCCAAACTGTAGGGAATCTAATCTAAATTGCTAAATTGCCCATAGTGCTAGGTGCATTAGTCAGAGGGAAATGGATCTGGGTGGGTTACTCGTCGGTGAGGACTGGTTGGGCCGAAAGGCCTGTTTCCAAACTGTAGGGAATCTAATCTAATCTAGTAAACATAAGAAGTTTATTGATTATTGCAACTATTAACAGATTACAAGAATGTGATCTACATTACTACCATACATTACAATAGCTGTTCTGAGCATACCACTTTGAGGTGGCAGTGAGCTTTGACAAAGGGTCAGTTAGACTCGAAACATCAGCTCTTTTCTCTCCCTACAGATGCTGTCAGACCTGCTGAGATTGTCCAGCATTTTCTCTTTTGACACCACTTTGAGGTCTGTCTCCTATCAGCTTTTTTTTAAAAACTTTTCCCCATGTTCTTGTGACATTATCACATTGGGTGGTTCTTATTGCACTCACTCAATTACTAACACTTCAGATTATTTCTACAACACAGTCCATTGCTTGTGTTGAGGGGGAAAATTATATAGTGTTCTTATGTACTTTGATGGCTTTACTCTGGTTTTTATTGTTTCATCTCATTGTTAAATGATTCCAGCATTTTCACATGTCGATGCTCTGGTTAAAAATCTATGCCAGTGGCTAACTGTTCTCACTGTAATCGTAACCTTTGCACATCAGTTTTAAAATTACCTTTCATTAATTATATCTTTTGTTCTGAGGAGTTTACATAGATAGTGGGAGCAAGAGTAGGCTGTTTGGCCACTTTGAGCCTGCTTCATCACTCAGTAACATCATGGCTGATCCTTTATCTCAACTCTATATTCCTGCTTTCTCTCCATACTCCTTGACATGATGGAGAGAGAATGGGAAGGGGAATTGAAATAAGCTGTAACTGGGAGGTCAGGTTGGCCCCTGTGGGTCCAGCTGAGGTGCTTGGCAAAACGTGCCCTTCATTTATGTTTTGTATCACCGACGTAAAGAAGGCTACATTGGGAGCACGAGATGCAGTAAAGTGGGTTAGAGGAAGGGCAGATGAACCCCTGTCTCACTTGCAAGGACTGTTTGGGGCCCTGCATGGAGGTGAGGGGGTTGGTGCGAAAACAAGTTTTGCATCTTGTACGGTTGCAGTGGAAGGTACCGGGGGTTCGGAGGGTTTGGTCGGGTGGGTGGCATGAACCATGAGTGATGAAGGCTGTGGTCCTCGCAGTAGGCAGGAAGGATGATGAATGGAAGATGCTTTTGGTGGTGGGCTCTTGTTGGAGTTGGCGGAAATGTTTGAGGATGACATGTTGGATGCAGAGACTGGTGGCATGGTAGGTGAGGACAAGGGACACCCTGTCTATATTGCATGTTCACTACACTCCACTACCTACACTTCCACTGTCCTTCAACCAATATACTTTAAATGATTTGAATCTATGCTTCAAAAGTTATTTTGTTCCATTAAACGTAACTACATTAATTATCCTGAATAATTCAGTTCCAATTCTGAAAATATTTCCACTCCAAACTGACTTCAAGAAACTGAGCAGAGATGAAGAATTAATTAAAAAAGCTCTTGTTCTGCATAGTTTGACAACTAAATGGATGAACTCACTGAAGCACTGAGGGAATTGTAAATTTCTGATCATTATGCTATTATCTTAAGGGAAAAGATGGCAAAAGAAAGCCAGATTTAAAAAATCATCTTCTGCTCACTTGGACAACTTATTCAATTGGACTGAAAGTAACAAGATATCCTGAGCAAAATAACCAGCAAAAATGTATCCCTCATCACCAACCTACAACAAGGTACTGGAGAGGGTTAGATGGACAGATTTTAAAAAATGGATTCTTACATGAAAAGTGATGCAAATCAGGAAGATAAAACGTTACATGAGGGCCACCCATGAGTTCTCTCACTCTCATGAACACTCTGAATATGAAGTGTTTTTGTGCATATCTGCCTGTAGTTTCAATATGTCAATAAATGTTTTAAAGATTTTTTTATTGCGCTGATATATAAGCTCATTTACAATTGCATCTGGTCCTTGAAAGAGTTATCCAATTTGTCTCATTCTCCAGTTATTTCTTTGTAGCCCTTCAAGCAATAATAATACAACTAAATAGAGTTGGAGGTAATTTCTGAGATTGATGCCTACATAATGTGTCATTCTTCTGTAGCATCCAAAGAAATAATGTCACTATCGACCAGATAGCTTGCTGTTTTGAAATAAAAAAACAAAAAAAAGCTGCGAAATTTGACCAGATCAGACATCTGTGAAGAGAGGAAGGCAGGGTTAATGTTTCAGGTCAATGATCTCTCATAGGATATGCCTCTGACAATCGGCTATTGATCTAAAGTGTTCACATTATCTCTTTCCACAGATCCTGCTTCTTTGAGTCAGCTCTCTCATCATTTTCTGTGTTTTTTTTTATTCTTAATCCTATTCCTAATATATCCAACATCTAATTTTTTTTTTGTTTAGCTTATGGTACAACTGAGAGTTTGGTCAAATTGTTTTGTTTCGGTGTCAGAACTTGCTGACTTTCAGAGTTTCAATGGCACTGAGCAGTTGGCAATCGTCTAAATAATGTTGTTTGAATGATCCAAGGACAAATGTGACATGTTTGGGTGAGATGACATTGATAAATTGCTTCAACTTCACTTTTATGATTTATTGTGTCATTTCAATCACATAATGTGTCACGGCCTTGTAACGTATTCTAGTCCATGTGTTATTCTATAACGATCACAGCAATGGAAATGAAAAGTGACTTTTCTGGTTTAGCATGACAACACCGAAGTGGCATTCCAGCAGACATTTTTTGGGTGTGTATTACAAATGAGATAAAGTAAACAAAATTGTTTGGAGCAATCATATGATTCAATAAACAATTTTGTCTGTGAGATTCATTTATGAGTTATCCAATTAACCACTCTTCTAAAAATAAGTAGCATATTAGCATCTTTGTCAAACAAAAAGTTCCAATATAACACCCAAAGAGGAAATTTTGATTGAATTTGATGAGGTATTCAATCACCCAAAATGCCAAAATGAAAATAAAAGCAAAATACTGTGGATGCTGAAATTCTGAAGCAAACACAGGAAATTCAGAAGGAACTCAACAGGTCTGGCAGTGATGAGAGAAACAGAGTAACCTTTCAAGTCTGGCACAGGAAAATTCTGAAGAAGACATTTCTTTCTCCATAGTTGCTCTTCCAAGAAAGAGATGGATAGAGCTCTTAAAAACAGTGGAATCACGGGTTATGTATGGTGGTGCTGGCTCGAAGGGCTGAATGGCCTACTCCTGCACCTATTGTCTATTATCTATTGTCTACCAGAGCTGCAGAGTTGTCTAAATGAAAAAGTGAAAATTCCCTTTTGGTTCCATTCATAAAAAGCATTTATTTTAAATGGGGCTTTTTCTTTTATTATTTATAGCTATTCACTTCCATCTGTGTTCAAATGTTTACGGGTTCAAGTTTTGCTCCAATGACATGAACACATATACATGAACACCCCAGGACAGTGCTATCTCCAGGACAAGCTATTAAACTGGGCCCCCCTCTTTGCTCTCAGATGGATATAAAACATCCCATGACATTGTTAAGGAAGGATTCGGGAGTAGTGCTGACTGATACCTACCTCAACCATCACTATTAAGACTGATTTTATATATATAGGTATCATCAGATTGCTGTTTATAGGACTTGAGTGTATGAACATTGTCAGCCATATTTCTGACACTGCAACAGTGAATACACTTAAGAGTCCTTCATTAGTCCATAAAATGCATTATAAGATGTTGAGGTCCTGATAAACAAAATATGTAACCACTTTTGCGGATAATGTCTGGATGTGCCGTTTCTGTTTTATTGCAGTTTTTTTCTTTCCTTTCACAGTAAAGTTTTTTGCAATAAGATATTAAACTATTGTAAGTTGTTTTGAAACTAATATTTTGTTTCAAAATCTTAATGACTGAATGGATATATTATCAATACTTGGTCCTTTTGCTATTTTAGGAAGTACGTGTAATCTAGTCTGTATGAATGGAGGAACTTGTTTTGTGAATGAACGAGACCAGCCAAAATGTAAGTGCAAGCCTCGGTATGCAGGACAGGAATGCGAAATGGATCAGTGCAAAGACTATTGTCAAAATGGAGGAATCTGTTCTGCATCAACATTAGGTACTGTAAATGATCACCCAGTAATGAGGAATCAAATACTTAGTCTGACTGCAGACTGCCTGCAATCTATTTTTTTTAAAATATATAAACATAATTGTATGCAATGAAAAAATACTCTCATGTTAGTGAATAATGAAAACTGCATGTTAGCAATTTTTTAAAAAAAGTTTGGTTTACTTTGGGCGTTTTGTATCCACATCATAGGTGTGGGTTCACATCTCAATATTGTTGTCTTTCATGCAATGCTCTGATATATTTTTCATTTGCAAGTCTGGAAGCATTGCAATTTAAACTGAATAGAAAGGTATGCAATGTAACCCAAGACTAATCTAGCCTCAGTATTAGTACAGGAACTGTAAATTATATCTGAAAAGCAGGCAAGGACAAATAAAGGTAACAATGTGAACTGAGTACTAAATTATTTATGTTCTACAGATATTGAAGGTAATTTACAAAACTTTGTATTCTTGTAGGAATTCAGGAATTTTTTTTTGCAGTGATGTTCATGAGCCATTTCTGTCTCACTGCAGATTTGTGCAGTCTCCTATAAGACATTTGTGGTATTCCAGAAATTTCTTGTGATATAAAGCCATGCTTACGAAGCAACTTTACTAAATATTGATCTGATTACTTATAATCAAATTAATCAAATTTTGACTGCGATAAATAATTTGCATCCTGGCCATTTTGATACTTTACTCCTCAAAAGTAATCTCCCTTTACAGGCCTGTAGTTATAACACATCATGTTTAATGTCCCATTTGAATAATCAACAAAATATTGACAAATAGTCCATATGTGAAAAGCACAGCTGAAATTCTTTACTGGTTTCAAATAACTGGTTAAAAAAAAACCTAATACCACAGTTAAAAAGAAAACTGCTGTAGACAAATTGACATGCTGCACTAACCAATGAGTAATTCTACTATGTCAGTGCTTAATTGTATATAGAGCAATGCTATCACTACCATTTCATTATGCATGTTCCAGTGGAAACTTCAACATATTACCAGTATCCTGAATTTTACTTTGTAATGTATCTAATGAACCACACTGACAACTAATTAAAATTTATTTATGCACTGCAAGATCTTTATTTTCCTTCAAGTTAAACCAACTTATAATTTCCTTCTTTGGATAATGATTCATAAAAAAGGGTCAAATTCAGGTAAAAGGGTGTCAATTTGGAGATGGTGGAAGTGTAATGAGACAGGAGCCGTTGAACTTAAATTCTCTGCCACGTTCCTGTGCCTGGAACAAAATGAACTGTCAATCAAGCAGCCAAATGGATATCAGTCACAATACAACAGAAAAAAAATTGTGCTGAAGTAAATGCATCAGCACTAATTAAATAGGTTGCTGAACTGTTAAAATTGCCTAACTGGTTTAAAGCATTAGGATTGATCTAATTTAGGCTGTTGGCCCATTGCAATGCATAGTTGTATTATTGATTATATCACTATTAAAAAGGCTTTATTTTCCACATTTTTCTTTTTGATCTGTTTAGGAAAACCAGCTTGTCGTTGTCCAGTAGGATTTACTGGTCCGACCTGCAAGCAAAGAGTTTGCGACAGCTTCTGTCTCAATGAAGGCATTTGTGATGTGAACACAGGAAATCAGCCTTATTGTTACTGTCTACCAGATTTCACAGGGGACAGATGTCAATACAGTGAGTGTTATGATTCTAATCCTTTGCATCAAAAATTTGATTTGAGCTCAATTTAATAAGAGTCGACAGTGGTCTAATCCAGTTGGTGGAAAGGCAGCAAAAAACCTGCCATGATCATATCTGGAAGATCTGATAGTAAATGCCCATCAATCAACATGTCTTCAGGTTTTTCCTTGCGTTAGAAATGAAAATAAATCTGTCAAAAAGCTGCCAGTCTATTGAATAGCCAATAGTCCTTCAATCCTGGTGGCATCTCTGCGATAGGTGCCAAGTGCTGGCAATACAGGTGGCCACGAACAGCAACCAGGGATGCCCAAGAGGAAAGGTGTGCAGGCCATGCTGGTCAGGGCCAGTCATTGCAGTCCCCAGCAAGGGATGTTTCGTCTGGAGGGCATGTAAGCTCTATCAGCGACGGCAGCTTTTTTTATTGTATCAGTTCTCCATGGGGCACTGGGTACCTGATGTGGACGTCCTCCTCCCCATCTGCCAGCTTGAGGATGCAGAGAGGCCACGAAGATAAATTAACATTGGCGGTGAAATGAGACATTTAAAAATGCATAATTTGCCTTAATTGGCCTTCGAGCAGCAACGTTGGCCTCAAACAGAGACTGATTTGATCAGAGCTTAAAAATGTGTTGCTGGAAAAGCGCAGCAGGTCAGGCAGCATCAAAGGAACAGGAGAATCGACATTTCAGGCATAAGCCCTTCTTCAGGAATGAGGAGGGTGTGCCAAGCAGGCAGGGAGGAGGGACTTGGGAGAGGGGCGTTGGGAATACGATAGGTGGAAGGAGGTTAAGGTGAGGGTGATAGGCCGGAGAGGGGGTGGGGGTGGAGAGGTCGGGAAGAAGATTGCAGGTCAAGAAGGCGGTGCTGAGTCTGAGGGTTGGGACTGCGAAAAGGTGGGGGGAGGGGAAATGAGAAAGCTGGAGAAATCTGCATTCATCCCTTGTGGTTGGAGGATTCCTAGGCGGAAGGTGAAGCATTCTTCCTCCAGGTGTCGTGTTGCCATGGTCTGGCGATGGAGGAGGCCAAGGACCTGCATGTCCTTGGTGGAGTGGGAGGGGGAGTTAAAGTGTTCAGCCACGGGGCAGTTAGGTTGGTTGGTGCGGGTGTCCCAGAGGTGTTTCTCAGTCCCAACCCTCAGACTCAGCACCGCCTTCTTGACCTGCAATCTTCTTCCCGACCTCTCTGCCCCCACCCCCTCTCAGGCCTATCACCCTCACCTTAACCTCCTTCCACCTATCGTATTCCCAACGCCCCACCCCCAAGTCCCTCCTCCCTACCCTTTATCTTAGCCTGCTTGGCACTCCCTCCTCATTCCTGAAGAAGGGCTTATGCCCGAAACGTCGATTCTCCTGTTCCTTTGATGCTGTCTGATCTGCTGCGCTTTTCCAGCAACACATTTTTAAACTCTGATCTCCAGCATCTGCAGTCCTCACTTTCTCCTAACTGATTTGATCAGTGTCCACCTTATCTCTCCTCACTTTCTCCTACTGGACTGGTGAAGCCTGGAGCGGGACTGTAGCAGTAGAAAGGGAAATGTTGGACTCTCTTTAAGTTATCTTTATTATTTAAAGAAAAATTATTTAAGTTAATGAGAATGGCACCGATTCATGGCAACTTTTCACTGTATTTTACATTGAATACACATGATAATAAATTATTCAATCAACCAATCAATCATACTCAATACTGGCCTGACAACAATATGGTAATAATACTGATGGCTAGTGATCCAGAATTAACCGTATGGCTAGCCAAGATATTCCAGAACAGTTACAACACTGGCATGTAATTGAAAATGTGGAAAATGGTCCAGGTACATCCTGCCCATAAATGCAGGACAATCCAGCCTAGCCAGTTACCACACTAATAGTCTACTCTCACTGGTCAGCAAAGTGGTGGAATGTGTCATCAACAGTGGTGTCAACAGGCACTTGTTTAGCAATAATGTGTTTATTGGCATCCAGTTTGGGTTCTGCCAGGGCCACTCAGGTCTGGACATTATTACAAGTTGGTCAAAAACAGTCAAAATGGCTGAAGTGGTGACTGCCCTTGACATCCAATCAGCATTCAACTGACTATGGTATCAAGGAGCTCTAGCCTAACTGGATTTAATGGAATCATGGCAAAATTCTCGACTAGTCAGCAAGTCAGATGGTTGCGCTTATTGGAAGTCAATTACCTCAGGCCCAAGATATCTCAACAGGAGTTCCCCAGCTTGAGCCTTAGTCCCAATCATCTTCATCTGCTTCATTAATACACTTTCCTCCACCATATGGTCAGAAGTGGAGATGTTTGCTGATGACTGTGCATTGTTCCACACCATTCATGACTCCTCAGATATGGAAGCAGTCCATGTCTATATGCCAAAACACCTGGATACCAGCCAGGATTGGGCTGATAAGCAGCAAGTAATATTTATGTATTTCACATCCCAAGTAATGACTATCACCAATAAGAGAAAATCTAACTACCAACCTTTGGTATTCAATAGAATTATCTTCATTGAACCCCATACAATCGACATCAGACCTTTGTCAAGAAACTGAACTGGGCTGGCCATATAATAACTGTGGCAAGAAGGGCAGGTCAAATGCTAGGAATTCTGTGGCAAGTAACTGACCTGTTATCTCCCTCATGCCTGTCCATCATCTAAAAGGGTCGAGAATGTGGTGCTGGAAAAGCACAGCAGGTCAGGCAACATCCAAGGAGCAGGAGAATCGATGTTTCAGGAATTTTTCCAGCACCGCACTCTTGACTATACTCTCCAGTACCTGCAGTCCTCACTTTTGCCATCATCTGCAAGGTGCAAGTCAGGAGTGTAACAGAGTGCTCCCCATTTGCCTGAATGAGTGCAGCTCC
Organism: Chiloscyllium plagiosum; assembly: GCF_004010195.1. NCBI lineage: Eukaryota > Metazoa > Chordata > Chondrichthyes > Orectolobiformes > Hemiscylliidae > Chiloscyllium > Chiloscyllium plagiosum. Next base: position 77,646,940 of record NC_057716.1, on the reverse strand, counting down.
TACGACACTCAAGAACTTGACACTATCCAGTGCATAATAGCAGCCCACTTAATTGGCACCATATCCATCACTTCCAACATTCACCCCATTTGCAACCATTGCATAGTGGCAACAATATATTGCACCTGCAAGATACAGTAAAATAATTCACCAAGGCTTGTTCAACATTACCTTCCAGATGCAAGACCTCTACCATCTGGAAGGACAAAGGCAGCATATGCATGGGAATTTCACCATCTGTAAATATGTTCTGATCAACACACAATCTTGACATGAAACAATACCTCTGTTTTATTCACTGATGTTTTGTAAAAGTCTTTCAAAACCCTCCCTAACAGCACTGTGGGTATCTCTGCGCCTCGAGTAATGTAGCAGTTTATGAAGGCAGCACCCCATCAACTTCTCCAGGTCAATTAGAAACAAGTAACAAATACTGACCTAACTAGCAACAACACTTTCTTCTTTTTATTCATGTGGGAAATAGACCTCTCCAGATGGACCATATCAAATTGCCCTTGAGAAGGTGGTGGTGAGTTGTTTTCTTGAATTGCTGCAATCTACATGCTTTAGGTAAATCCGTAATGTCATGAGGCAGGCGATTTCAGGATTTTGACCCAGTTCCACTGAAGGAATGGCTATATATTTCCAAATCAGGATGGTAAGTGGCTTGGAGGGGAACTTGCAGGTGGTGGTGTTCCCATGTATCTGGGGCCCTTGGCTTTCTAGATGAAAGCAGCTGTGGGTTTTCAAGGTGCTGTCTGAGGATCGTTGGCAAATTTCTGCAGGGGGCATCTTGTACACACCGCTGTTACTGAGCATTGGTTATGGTGGGAGTGAATATTTGTGGTGCCAATCAAGCAGGCTGTCTTGCCCTGGATGGTATCAAGTTTCTGTAGTGTTGATGGAGCTGCAATCATCCAGGCAAGAGGAGAATATTCTGTCACACTCCCGACTTGTGCCTTTTGGTTGGTTGACAGGTTTTGAGGAATCGGGAGGTGAGTTACTCACTGCAATATTCCTAGCCTCTGATCCACTCTCTTCACTATTTTTTGTGTGACTAGTTGAGTTTCTGGTCAATGGTAACTCCCAGGAAGTTGATAGTGGGCGATTCAGTGATTTCAATACAATTGAATGCCAAGGGACAGTGTTCATATTCTCTTTTATTAAAGGTGATCGTGGCCTGGCATTTGTGTGGAATGAATGTTTTTTGCCACTTTTCATCGCAAGCTTGAATACATCCAAGTCTTGCTGCATTTGGACATGGACTGAGGAGTCATGAATGATGCACAACATTGTGCAATCATTGGCAAATATCTCCAATTGTGATCTTATTATGGAGGGAAGGTCATACACCACATAAAAATGTTGGAAGTGAAGTGTCTTTCTTAATGGGAAGGTAGCAGCATTAATAGCTGCACATAATTTTTAACTAATGGAAAGAAACGTAAATATTATACACAGTACAGAGGTCATCACTGACAGGCTTATGAAAAGACATTTAGAAAGACAAATTCAGTGATGCATGGATTAAGAAAGACAAAAATGACTGAGGTCCATCTGCTTTCATATTATCCTGGCAAGTCTAAAGAAGGATCACTGGACTTGTCCACAGATCCTGCCAGACCTGCTGAGTTTCTCCAGCAATTTCTGTTTTTTGTTTGTTTCAGATATTCAGCATGTACAGTTCTTTGTTTTGTATTAAAATATTAGAGATGTTGAAAATTTAAAATCCAAACAACAAATGCTGGAAACATACAAACATACGAATTAGGAGCAAAAAAAGCACCATTTGACCCCTCTACCCTGTTCCACAATTCAAAATGATCATAGCTGATTTGATTGTGTCTTCAACTCCACAATCCCATTTACCTCCAATAACCTTTGATTCTTTTATTAGGCAAGTATACTTATTCATTCGAAGAAATATAAATCTCAGTCTTAATGGAAAGACTGAGTAATGTAAGTGCTTTCAGGTTACTTTGGTCTGTACTCAAAACTAAATATCATGATTATCACCTTTGCTCTTTTCCAAGCATTTAAACCCTATCACCCTTTTCTCTGCCATCAAAGGTCCTATTCTTTAGCTGCTCTTTCATTCTATCTTGAGCCTCTAATTCTTCCTCCTGCTCAGTGTTCACTTACTGTAGCCTCTCTGGTGTAAAGCAGTCTGAGACACATCTCTATATAATTGAACAATGTAGATACTTTAGGGATTGTTGTTTTGTACAATTCTGGAATAAGATTTGAGATGAGAAAAGTTTCCACTCCACCTCTTTCCAAAGCAGCTAATCTGTGTCACTATTAAGAATATACTTCAAAGAATGTATGGTTAGGATGAGATTGAAGTTCTTAAAGATAAGTTTGAAAGACAGGTTGAATTGCTTTGTGCATGAACATGATCCAGTGGGAATCATGCTTAGAATTGCATTTTTCATGTGACAGCATTCTACTATCAAAATTGCCATCAGCAGAAAATTGCTCCTCAAATCTTCAGGCATTCAAATATCAGTCCAACCCAATTCCAAGCACATAAGGCCCCTATTTAAAATGGTTACACAAATCTTTCAGACTATCCTTTTATTGTTGCCAAGTTACATAGTTGTAATGAATTAAATATAAAATTCATTCATTAATTAAATCCCATTGTCAATAATTTTTGCTGATTAACATATTTTTCATTATTTTTTCATATTTTCATTCAAATAACAAGCAGTAATAAATGTTGTGCTAAAAACTACTAGGCTGTTTTGTAACACTTACAGAAATTTTTTCTTCTTGTCTGCCATTGATGCTGTTTCCAGGAAATAAATTAAAAGCAGGTTTCTTTTAAAATCAACTGGATTTTTAAACAACATTTTTGGGAAATTGATCAGTGCAATTAAAAAAACAATGCTGTTTGATTGTTGATTTTAGGGTATCTACCAAACTGATGATAGATATTTTTCATTTTAATCTAGATATATGCCTCCAAATTTGCCTTGGAATATTGTGTCTGCCCATCTGAATTGTAATTGAATTAAATAACATCACTTTCAATGAAAATGCTTGCATTTCTTGTTATCACAATTTGTTTTATTTAATTTGTTACTCTCACTCAATTTACTACTTGTATTCATTCTGTTCCAGATGTATGCCATAACTACTGCATGAATTTCGGAACCTGCAGAATTAACAATGATGGCAGTGCTCAATGCCTCTGCTTACCACAATTTGAAGGACCAAAATGTGAAGTGGATAAATGTGCTATTTGCCACAGCGGAGAGTGTATTGTGAACAAAGAGACACGACAGGTGACCTGCAAGTAAGTATACTTTCACTATATATTGAGATGCGTTGTCATTAAATAAATGAGCAAGCTAATATCCTAACAAGTGGTTTTGGGTGCCTGCAGGAAAATGCTACACTTTCTAAAGTTAATCTTTCATTGAATGTGTGCATGGCTGGCAAAGTCAGCATTTATTGCCCATCCATAATTGCACTAGAGAAAGTGATAGTTAGCCACATCCTTAAACCTCTGCAGTCGATGTGGTATAACCACACCCACAGTACTATTACAAAGTGAGTTCTCGGACACTTGACCCAGTGATAGTCAAGACAAAGTAATATTATTTAAAATCAGGATGGTGTGCACCTTGGAGGGGAATTGGTGGCAGTATTGTTCCATGCATCTGATGCCCTTGCCCTTCTAGACTGCAGGTTTGGAAGGTGCTGTCAAAAGAGTCTTGGTTGTAGATGGTACACACTGCTGGGCAAAAGTGAGGACTGCAGATGCTGGAGTCTAGATTAGAGTGGTGCTGGAAGAGCAAAGCACTTGATGAAGGGTCTTTGCCCGAAACGTCAATTTTCCTGCTACTTGGATGCTTCTTGACCTGCTGTGCTTTCTCAGCACCACTCTAATCTCGACTCGGTACATACTGCTACACTGTTTGGTAAAGACAGTACATATTTAGAGTAATGGATGCACTGCAATCAAGTAGGCTGCTTTGCCCTGGCTGGTGTTGAGCAGCTTGAATGTTGTTGATGCTGTACTTATCCAGACAAGTAGAGAGTATTCCATCACATTCCTGACTTGTGCCTTTTCAATGGTGTTCAGGCTTTGGGGAGTCGGGAGGTGAGTTGTTCACCTTGGAACCTCTAATGTTTGACTTTCTCATGTAGTCACAGGATTTAAATGATTGAACCAGTTCACTTTTGTCTGCTGATGACCACCAGAATATTTTGATAGTGGAGGATTCACTAATACCATTGTCATTGAATATCAAGGGGAGTTGGTTAGATTGTCCCTTGTTGGATATGATCATTGATTGATGTAGCACAGTTCTCTCTTAATTCATTGCCCTAAGCCTTGTTCAGGCATTGCTGCATATGGACATGGACTGCTTCAGTATCTGAAGAGTCGTGAATGGTGCTGAAAATTTGCAATCATTGGCAAACATCCCCACTTCTGACCTTATGATGGAGGGAAAGACATTGATGAAGCAGCCTTGGACAATGCCATGAAGAACTCCTGCAGAGTAGTCCTCAAATGTGACGATTGACTTCTAACAGCAACAGCATCTTCCTTTAATTTCAATAGGATATTGATCCGTGAAGCGATTCTCTCCAGTTGCCATTGACTTCAGTTGTGCTAGATCAAACACATAGAAATGTTACCTGAATATCAAGGACAGTCACTCTCTATTCACCACTGGAGTCCAGCTTTATTTTCTGAAACTTGTAATGTGCTGAGAAGCTGGGTGACTATACAAAAACCCAAACTGAGCAAATTATATCTGAGTAAGTGCCATTTGATAGCAAGGCATGTTGACAGCACTATCCATTATTTTCCAAATTAACTTGAGAGTAAGTTAATGTTGCAGTAATTGACTGGGTTAGATATGTCCTGCTTTTTATGGTCAAAACATACCTGGCCAATCTCTGAAATTGCTGAGTGAGTTATTGTACTGGAATTACAACTTTGTAATTGTACTGGGATAATTTAGCTAGGGCCACAACATGTTATGGAACACAAGTCTTCAGTACAATTGACAGGACATTGTCAAGAACCATAGCTATTTCTTGATATCATGCAGGACTGAATTGAAGATTGGCACCTGTGATGCCGGTAACCTCAAGAGTAAGACAAGTGGGATCAGCCACTCATTATTTCTGGCTGACGATAGCTACAGATGTTTTAGCTTTCTCTATTCCAATGATAAGCTATGGTCCCTATCATTATGTTCAGTATACGAATAAAGGCTTCTCTTCCAGTTAGTTATTTATCCACTACCATTCACAACTGGATGTGATTGGACAGTACAGCTTGGATCTGATCCGTTGATTGTAAGAGCTGTCTACTGCATGCTGCTATTACGTCTTGACATGCCAATCATCTTGTACTGTTAATAGACCAAAGTTAATACCTTATTTGTAAGTCTTCCTAGTGCTGATCCAACATCCCCTCTTGCACTCCTCCTTGAAACACAGTTTTGAGTTGCTTTATCTGTTTTATCTGGATCTGCTTTATCTGTACATTCCACTCTCTAGATATGACAATCACCTGATGAAGGAGCGTCGCTCCGAAAGCTAGTGTGCTTCCAATTAAACCTGTTGGACTATAACCTGGTGTTGTGTGATTTTTAACTCTCTGGATAGGAAGCCATCTTCACTATGACTCCACAGTGGTGACTCTTACTAATCCTGTCATGGACTAGTCTGTGGGACAGCTCTTTAATTATTGTACAAGCCACCAGATGTTAGCAAAGAAGAACTTGCAGGGTAGAGAGGGTTATTTTGCGTTGTTGCCATTATCGTTACTGAAGTCAATGATAGGTGTTCTGCCCAGTCTTATTCCTTACCAACTTTCCTGTAACAGTTGATGCAACTGAATCACTTACTTGGTTATTTCAGAGAGTAGTTACAAGTCAAATTCATTGCTACGGATCTGGAATCTCATGTTAGCCAGACCTGGTTAGGATGCAGGTTTCCTTCTCCAAAGACTATTAATGAACCGGATGGGTTTCTCAGACAATGTGTTTCATTGTCACCAGTACTAGTATTTCATTTTCAGATTTATTAACTAAATCCAAATTTCGCCAACTGCCATGCTGTGATTGTACTCAAGTCATCAGAGCTTCAGCTGGACCTTTGGAATTTGATATAATAATTTCACTACCCCCTCTCCTTTTTCTAAGTCGCTTGATTTATACAACAGATTTTAGTTCAGATAATTAGCCTGCAATTCCTTCATTTTTCAGGCAATTTACATGTTTTTGCTCAAATGCTAATTTAATTTTAATAAAGTTCACCTCAAAAGATTTCTGAGGACATTATGCCTGTTTTGACTATTTTCTCACAAGTCTGACTGTTTTAGTCAACTGCTCCACCTGGCTTCCATACAAGAATTTACACCAACTGCTTCTTGAAACACGACCTTGTGAATACAATTTCCTTTCGTACCAGCTTTCAAAACAAATTGTTTGAGGATATGAACATTACAGATAAGCTCAGGACTTTTGTCCATCCTAGATATTATTGAGAAGTTGATGATTTGTATTTAAGAAATATAAATTTATGTACAATACAGGATGGTTTTGCAAGGGAATTTGCTGTCCTTGTCTTTACAAGTAGAGATGAGATTTGAGAAGTGCTAATGAAGAAGTGTTTGGTGAATTGCTACACTGCTGTGCACACTGCAGCCAGAGAACACCAGAGATGGAGAAAGTGGGTGTTAAATTAGCAGGCTATGTGCCAATCAAGCAACCTCACTTATCTTGGATTGTGCTGAGATTCTTTAGTATTATAGCAGCCACATCCATCCAGACAAGTGGTATGCCTTCCGTCGGATTCTGCCTGGTATGCAGTGGGCAATGGGAAGTTGGGTTGAGCCACTCTGTTAAAACATAGTCTAACTTGTATGATGTGAATGTTGGTCATTATCACCCCAAACCTATATGTAGCCCAGATCATTTGAATGAGGGTGTGGGCTACTTCATTTTTCAACCTTAGCTAAACAATATTCAATTATCAGTGAAAAGGCCCTGCTTCTGATCCTTTGGTAAATAGAAGATCATTGAAAAAGATGGTTGGACTTTATGATAGTTCTCTGAGGAACTCCTGAAGTGGATCTTGCACTGCGATTAATCATCTCCACCTACCTCAGCCATTATTATTTTGTGGAGAGGGAAGCAGTGTTAACACTTCAGCTCTCTGACTGTTCTTCAGAAGTTCTGAGGAAAGGTACAGACCTGAAACTTTGGTCTGGATTTCCATTTCAGTCATGTAGGCCTGACACCAGGGCCATTTCAAATTTGTAATCACTTTCACCATTGACCTGATGTCCACTGCAATTTTCAAGAGTACAGCCTTGTGAAGAAATGAGATCTAGGTGTAGAAGGCCTGATTAAAAGGATTCCAGCAGCTATTAATGTCTATGCTAGATTCTTTGGTATGTCAAACAGCAGCTGAACAGCAATAGGTCAGGCACCATGATGGATGGCAACCCAGAATTTTTCACATGAATGTGGTGTTGATGTTGGTGGCTTGCTGGTAGACTGTTGTGTTTTTGAAAGGTGGCAGGAAAGAACCAGTCAGATAGATTGACACGGCAAGGATAGCAATGGATTTGGCACAGGAGGCAAGCCACTGCAAAGTGGTTCGCAAGATGTAGGCGTAGTTCAAGAAATGCTTCAGTTCCTTTCTGAAGTCTGGAAAAGTAAGTGCAATGTGATACTCATAACAGGTCTCCGTTCTGCAGTCATATAACTGAGCACATAAGGGCTTCATGCTCAGGAACAGTAACCATACACATGCCCAAGTGCTCTTCTGAGCCATTGATGAATCTGTCACCACAAGGACTCAATGAGGATGTTTCACTGGAAATAATGTAATTGCATGTGGCTGAAGAAGCACATAGTCTTAATGCTCTTGCTTCTAACATTTCATGAGGAAAAAGAGCTCACAATGAATGAGAAAAGAGATGTCACATGGTAAATCCTACTACCCATGGAGGAGGTATCCTTTGATGTTACCACACTGACATTTGTTTCTGGAGCAGTTATTGTTGGTATAGCATCCAAGTTTTGGCACTCCCTGGACTCATGGACAGAGATTGGGCTCCATATGTATCTGAGCCACATGATTACAGGAGTTCAACCATATAAAGAATAACTAAGCTCGTAGAGAGACAGACAATGTGGATACACAAACAATAGCACTAATGTGCCCAGAATTTAAGTTGTTTTTAGCATTGACTGGTCAGGGGCATGAATGATGCAGCCTCACTCATAGGCCACTCGTCATCAAAGTTCATGCTTTACATCCTGCCTACAGTGGAAACTCGGTTTTGAGGGATTATCTATACAACAAGGCCACCAATAAGGTTTTGTCCCACTGACACGGTCAAGGCAACCATCTCAGATACCTCAGCTACTGGAATTCATATGTGCTAGCAGCCTCCAATGCTGTCTCATCCTCACCAAGGAGAAATGGCAAATAGAAGATGGTGCATCATGGTTGTTTCTCTTTGTAGCTCACTCAGGTGGCTTATGTCATGGTTTTGTCAGTTCCATATAATAAGAAGTAATTAATAACTTAATCCAGACAACTATGATACCAACATTTTGATTGTAATAAGGCGACAGAATTATGATGAATATGTCTGCACAAAAATGAGTGGTCAAGAACGTTGCGTGGCTGTTCGTGACTTATCTTTCAGATATTGTAGCGGAAAACATCATGTTTTGTGTTATGGTCAACTTGCACACACTCACATTTTGTGAAGAAAGGGAGATTCTGAACCAGTTGTCTTCTAAGATGACGTACATGCAGGAGAAATGACTATGTTAGTGAGTGGCAGCATCTTCTGCCAGCCTGGTCAATAATTTAACACCATAGCTGGATCGCTGGAAGTATTGAACTGTAGGATTACCATATTCTTGCAAGTCTTTGTCCTCCATATCTCCTCCTCCAGTAAAGGTGTATGTTTGTCCTCCACATCATCCTCTTTAAGGTCTGCTTCTCTCTGAAGAGCCATGTTGTGAAAAGCACAACAAACCACCAACAATAAGAGAATCCCTCGAGGAAGTGTACTACCCTTACTAGTTAAGGTACCAAAATGTCATCAACGCTTGTTCCACAATGGCCCATGAATTAAAATAGCACCAGTTGCAACACTTCATATCAACAGGCATTCTCCAACAGATAGCCCTTGTCTCCTAGCAGCCACCAATGTGATCTCTCTGGTAACCAAATCAGCTGTAGCAGTTCAATTGACTTAGGACGAATCTATCAGAGTATACCTGCAAAAAATGCTTCGTGATTCTTACACAGGGAATTGAAATTGAGAGACATTAGTAATGCTGTCAGTGTTCATCCAGTGTCTTGGTAATCATATGGATGCTGCCATTAAAACCTCTGCACCTGAAGGAATTCAGTAACAGAGACAAATCTTGAAGCTTATGTGGTCAGAATCATCTGGAACTCAAAATATTCCGATGTCATATCATGCAGCTGCAACCATCATTTGATGCTCTGATGAGCAATTGAGCATGATATGCCAACACAGGTTTGCTGCTATTCCTTCAAAATATCCAAAGGCAGGACCACATGAGGAAGCTGACATGGTCCCATAGCAATGAGAATTGGTCAGCATGTTGACCCCTGGTCCTGCCCCTGTTGCATTCTGAAAATTCAGCCTGTTAACTTGTTTCCCTCTCTCCACAAATGTTACAAGACTTGTAATGTTTCCAGAAATTTCTGTTTTTATTTCAATTTTACAGTATCTACTGTATTTTGCTTTTGCATCTGCTTTTACACCAGCAATGAGTCCAGACACTGGAGAATTTTCCCCTTGGTATCACATGGGTTAAATGCTCTTTGATAGAGCTTTCACTTCCACCATACGTCTGGAATTCAGGTTTTGTGTCCATGCCTTTATTTGTGTCTGCATAACAGTGAAATCTCCTGTGATTAAACGCTACAGTGCACTTGATGTTTGAACTCATGTCCAGTAATTTATGTCCATGTTACATAATTAATTTTATGTTGAACTGAATTGGCTAACAGGAAAGTGGTAATATGGAGCTACAGAATTTGAAATTAAAGCAGTTATGTTGTTACCATTGAGACCCACTCAATCTGATTACAATTCATGCTGGGTAAAACATAAGAGTGGCTCAATTATGTTGAGCATGTATTAGCATGTGAATACCTAGTCTGTTTGCATGAAACTCATCAACTATTGTAATGTTTTTTGTTCAGTTAACATCTCACTTATAATGTTGGGCTGTCAACACAAAACAGCTAACACAAGGTTGAAATATAAGTTGGATCTTATAATATTTTCTACTATAAAATGAAGAAATCAATTATGTTTAGATTATTGCCTCAAAATGCCTCAATCTCTGAAAAGCTAATGTTGATAGATCTTAGTTTTTTGACATGAATGATAAGCTTTAAAAATAACACTGCTCATTTGAGAAAGGCAAAATAGCTTTTATACGGAGTGCTAATGCAATCTAATTCTTACTGTAGGTGAGCCAAAGGATCCCATTCATTTGTAGATATAGCTTTATTTCAATATCATTCCTGAACCACATTAAATTCAAATGATAGCTGCAATGTGAAAGGTGACTTTTGCATTGTGTAGAGAAATATGTTTATTTTCCTACACCGAACACACACAAGAAATCTTCTTTTTTTTTAGACAAATATAGGTCTAGCTCCAGGCTGTAACTACAAGGTAGGGGCAGTTGAAAAATATGTTTGATCAACTGAACCTTAAATGACAAATTCAATCAATTTCAATATATTTTAATTTCAAAAGAAATCTTCCAACCTTTCACTGACTTGGAAATGCTCACAATGTGAATTTAGCACACATAGGTATGCCCAGATTAACCAATATATGTCCATGCATTAGGCATCATGACATTGTTGCCATTAACCCACTTTTTCTTAGCAATCCAAACTCTAGCATGACAATAATGAATTCATGTTACAAAATTGGAAACATATACAAAATCTATTTAGAGAATAATTTGATGTAAAATCTCTGAGTGATTAATAGCACAAGATTTTTAATTGTTTATGTGTAACAACAACAACAAAAATATCTCAGATGTATTTTTCACTCTCATGGAAAAATATTTTCTGATTCAATGTAAGCAATTTCTCGTGCAACAGAGCATTCCATTGAATACATACAGGTGCCTGTAATTATGGTTCTTGTAGCATGATCTGGAATGACATTAGTCTCACTTTGTTGATACAGTTGCACAAATGGAAGGATTGCATCCAGCTGCCTGTCTTGTGATGGATACTGTTACAATGGTGGCACTTGCCAGCTGGGCTCACACTCTGAAGTGCCCACTTGTGTGTAAGTGTATATCCTCTATACTTTAAACTTATAATAGACATTTCTTTTTGAGCACTAATCTATTTTAGAATGGGTTTAGAATGCTGGTAAATAATTGAAGTCCACCTAAAGAAGAAAGATATTTATATCACAGAATAATAACAATAGAGAAGTCTTCCTTTTCCTTAAATAGATTGTCATTCAACAGACAAAAGAATTATTATGGCTATCAGTTCTGGATAGCTCGACAAATTTCACAACATAATAACAGTCAGCCATCTCAACACAGGTAGTTCAGTGCATCAGTACTTGATTTCCAACCTTGCCTGCATCAATGCGCATGGTATCAGATGAAGTTCTTTTAACTTATATGGTGGACCCTTAGTTGCAAAGTAATAATCGACCCTAAAGGGAGGACATGTTGTTAAATCTCCTGAAAAGCATCTTTCATTTTTCCCTTTGTGAGAGAGTTGATTTAACTTTTGCTTAAAATTCTATTTTCATGATGCATATAAGACCACAGTCCTAGCCAAGAAAAACAGGTGGGTAACCCTGTTAGCAGGTAGACATATCATACAAAATTCTGCCACTGTACCTTAAGACCCTTTATAGAACAGGAAAGCAGAGAAACCCTAAGTCAGGTAGGTGTCATCTAGTCTAATAGCATTAGATTTTGCTTATGCTCGGTGGTTCATTCTTGAAATTCAGTTGCAAGAGATTGCATATCCAAATACCAGACTAATTTGTGCACAATCAATGATGGAACATGCTGGATGGAGCACAAAATTTTGAAGGTCAGATTATTAACTAAATTAAACCAATTCAATCCTTCAGAAAATAATTTCTGACTCAATGTCACCAATGTTTGCACAATATCATTAAAACCAACAGACCATTAACTTTTTAAATTTAAATATATTTCAGCAGTCAACTTGGAACTATTTTCTTCAACATTTCCCCCTAAACACACTTGTGCCACTTGAATCAACTCATGTTGTTCATTTCAGTGATCTTCAATACTAAGTTTTACCTTTCTTAAAGTTTCTAATTGTTAACTTCTCTCTTCTGCTTTTTGAGCATTTTATCATTGTGAATAATTTGGCTGCATCAGCCTGAACAATCCTTCCATGCACATGAAAATGTAAAATTGGATCACGTCAAAGCCTTCACTCAGAGTTCCAGCCCATGTTTGTAATCCCTTCAGAGAATATTAGATTCTGATAGCTGGAATCAGTTTGGTTTGTTGCATCTATGTTCTTTCAAAGCCAGTAATAAATCTCCAAACTATGATTGGGGATTAGAATTACACACACTACTAGAAATGAGATCTGGCAAATGTATTTTGTAGCATCTTAATCATCTCTTTTGATTTGAGATGCAACTATACATTAATATAATTCACAGCTGGTGTCATCTATCATTTTTTATTTCATCCCCTTTCATCTACATCTTCCTACTTTATGTCATGCTCAGTATTAAATATAAAAATTAAATCTCTGGAGTTTGTGTACCCCCAAGTTATTGAATGTTAACCCCATCTCACCTATGTACAAATGTTTCAATGATTTTGTTCTTATTATCTAGTATATGTCAGCTTTACATGGCTTGCCTTTGTCTTCATTAATTATTTGTTATTAAAATTCTAATATTAAGCAGCTATCCCAATTATTAACTTAAAACAGGAGTGCCACATTTCCAGTAGCTGTCTGAATTCCATTGAAATGTATATAAGTAATCGTTAATATTATAAAACTCAAATTTATAAAATAATTTGTTGTTCTATCTAATTAGTTGAAAATTTTGCTAGTTCACTGGCTCACCCACCTTTGCTTACTAACATTTTACTGGCAACAATTTTATTCACCCAGAGCTTGAGAAATAGCATATTGGTCTCGACATTTTACCCCAATGTCATTCACAAAGATCACAATCGTATCAAAGCATGAAAATTAATTTCATCGACTTTGTCATCACATTTTACATAGCTCTACGATGGTATAGATAAAAATAAAACAATAATGCTATTAAAGCATTTATGTGGAGCATTGATTACTTTGAAGCCAGATTGTGGTTAGCTGATAAAGCTTTTGTGCACCATTTCATGATTTTTTCACTGTGAACATTGTTGTTTTTGCAGTATGTAGAACAATAAATTAATGACTGTGTCCTTTTTCTGTAATTTTGAGTACATCATTCAGGCAGAATAGCAGAGATAAAGGAATTAAATGCTAGCTCATATTACTGGTCAATGCCAAAGAATATTAAAATCTCTACTAGCCAAGACAATAAAACATACGTTAAATGAGAGGAAGTAATGAGTTATATGGTTGTGACTAAATGGATCTGGATTTCACATTCAGAAGGTGTAAGAACAATAGAACGATGGTCCCTTTGTATATAGAGCTGCTGTCAATGGAATTAATGCTGACATATAGTGACATCTCTAGTTATGTCTCTTTTATGTACAGTGGAGGGTGGAGTATACTGCTTCGGTACAAACACAGGAAATTGTATGTGCAACGTACAATTTTGGCAATAGCTTCCTCTATATTGAGACTTAACTCAGCAAATGGGTAGAAGAATTTGATTGTTAACAATAGTCATTTTCATTTGTTTTAACTAGTACAATCATAGAGTCATAGAATCATATAACTTGGAAACAGACCTTTCAGTCCAACCAGTCCACATCAACTATGTTCCCAAACTAAATTAGTCTCTCCTACCCTATCTTTGGCCAGTATCCTCTGAACCTTTGCTATTTATGTGCTTATCCAAAGGTATTTTAATGTTATAACTGTACCTGCATTCACCACTTCCTCTGGCAGTTCAGTCCGCACACAAACCACTTTCTGTAAAATATTTGCTCCTCATGTCCTTTTTAAAACTTTCTCCTCTCACCTTAACAACATGCCACCCAGTTTTGAACTCCCCCACCTTAGGGAAAAGGCCTTGGCTATTCACCATATCTACGCCCATCAGGATTTTATAAACCACTATAAGGTCCTCCTTCAACCATCAATGTAGTAGTGAAAAATGTCCCAGCATATCTACCCTATTTTTGTAACTCAAACCTTCCATTCCTGAAACCATCCTGCGAAATCTTTTGTGAACCCTCTCCAGTTTAATAATATCCTTCCTATAAGATGGCGACCAGAACTGGATATAGTACTCCAGAAGAGGTCTCATCAATGGCGTGCACAAACTCAACATGACGTCCCAACTCCTATACGCAAAGGTCTGAGCAGTGAAGGCAAGTGTATTAAATGCCTTCTTAACCACCCTGTCTCTCTGTGATGCAAATTTTAAAGAATTGTGCACCTGAAATTCTAGGCCTCTCTGTTCTACAACAGTACTCTGGTTTCCTCCCATAGTCCAATGATGTGCAATTTAGGTGGATTGACCATGCTAAATTGTCAGCAGTATGCAGGCTACTGGTTGGCCATGGGAACTGCAGGGTTACAAGGATTCAATAGGGGATATATCTGGGTGGGATGGTTTTCGGAGGGTCGGAATGGATCAGTTGGGCTGAGTGGCCTGCTTCCATACTGGATAAGTGCTTTTCTGTGGTTTTACATTGTTTTTGGTGAAATCAGAGTATAATTGGTAGCAACATTAAATTAGAAATGGAAATCATATTTTAGTAATGCCTAAAACTAAAGTATGTTGGTCATGGATGTATATTGTCATGGCCAAACATAGGAATGCGGTCATGTCCATTATAGGTTTTGATCTCAGTTGGAAAGTTGGGGAAAGGAACTTTCAGTAGAGGTGACGAGAATCAATGCAATCATCCCAGCTAGCCCTTGACTCAAGTTCTTAACACTATGGTGCTCAGTAATGAATTGTGTGAGAGGAGGAGCATGCTGAAGGACTAATGAAAATTGAGATAAAACATGTTATGTATAAGAATAAGTGCAACTGTTTGGATTACACATTTAACACATTATAATATTTTTTGAGGCTGTAAATGTGTTATGCCAATAGTTTACGTTTTTCATTTTGGAAGAAAGGAAGATATAGACTGATTTGAATGGAGTAGGATGAAAATTTTAAAACAATACATGTTCAATTTTTAAAATTACGTTCTAAACAATTATAAACTTGTAACAATGTCATGATTATTTTATTTATCCTTGCTAACCTTTCAAACATTCAGCACCCAATGTGAGAAAACAGACAATTTAAAGTTGAGTGTTGCTTGGAAGTTTTTCATCTTACGTTCATAAAACCATGTCATAGGAGCAATGAGAGGGACAATGAATGTAAAAGAGAGAAAGTGCTGATTGGTCAGAGGCATTGCCATGGAGAGAGAACTTGTTAATGAAGACTGACAGTTAACTGACAAGCTTTGTTTTAATTTTAAACCAGACAGGTTGCCTCTGATTGGGAAAGATATTGACCTGAGAAGTGAACCCGTGACTAGACATCATTTATTTTATGGAACTGTAATAAGTGCAGTGCGTGTACATTTTTGTCGTTTTGCAAGGAGCATGGTCCTCTCTAGTAATATATGCCGCATCCAGAACATGCAAATAGAAATTGCTTATCAGTGTAATTGCACATTCAAGACTATCCAACAAATGGTTGCCCATTCCTGGAATTCCATCTAATGCTGAGGAGGTCTATAGCACAGATATGCATCAGTCAAAAACAAGCATCTAACTATTCTAATCAATTTTTTCCAGCACTTGATTCATAGCCTTCGATGCCTTGGCATGACAAGTACACATCTAAGTACATCTCAATATTTCTGCCCCTATCATCCTTACAGGAAGTGAATTCCAAACTCCCACTCTCTGGGTGAATTGTTTTCCTCACATCACCTCTGAACCTTCAACACCTAATCTTGATTACTCTGGTTTTTGATTCCTTCAACAAGGGGAAAAGTTCCTCCTTATCTACCCCATCTATGCCCCTCGTGATTTTATATATCTCAATTGGGTCCTCCCTCTGTCTCCTTTGCTCTAAGGAAAACAACCCTATTCTACCCAATCTTTCTTCATAACTAAAAGTCTAAAGCCCAGACAGCATTCTGTTAAATCTCCTCTGCACCCTTTCTAATGCAACTACATGCAACCCAAAATGTGGATTCCAGAACTGCACACGAAACCCTAGCTGTGGCCTAAGCAACATTTTAAACAGTTCAAGCATCATCTCCCTGTATGCCTCAGCTATTTAAGATATTAAGGTATCCCAGATCCCTTCTTAAACTTAATCACAGAGTCCCTACAATGTGGGAACAGGCCATTTGGCCCAACAAGTCCCCTCCGACCCTCCGAAGAGTAACCCTCCCAGACCCATTCCCCTACCCTATAATGCTACCTTTACTCCTGAATAATGCCCCTGAACTACACATCTTTGGATTGTGGGAGGAAACCATGCAGAAATGGAAAGAATGTGCAAACTCCACACAGGCAGTCGCTCGAGGCTAGAATCAAACCCGGGTCTTTGGTGCTGTGAGGCAGCAGTGCTAACCTCTGAGCTATCATGCTTATCTGCCCATCCTTCTACCCGAAGGGATCAGTGGGCAGGTATGCCATGTCCTTTTTATCCTCGAGGCTTCCCAGGGTCTTACTGTTTCTTATGTATTTCCTTGCTTTGTTTGTGCTGCATCTCCTCATACTTATCCAGATTGAATTCCTTTTGCCATTAGTCAACTTATCTGACTAACCTGTCTATATTCTCCGATACTATGAGGCTACCATAGAACCATAGATTCCCTAAAATATGGGAGCAGGCCATTTGGCCCATCATGTCCACACTGAACCTCCAAAGAGCATCCCACACAGAACCACACCCCTATCCTATCTCTGTTGCCCTGTATTTCCCATTGTTAACCAACCTAAACTGCACATACCTGGACACAATGGACAATTAAACATGGACAATCCACCTATCCTTCACATCTTTGAACTGAGGGAGAAAACTGGAACACCCAAATGAAACCCACGCAGACATGGGGAGAATGTGCAAACTCCACACAGCCAATTACCTGAGTCCCTGATCCCTGGTCCTCTGAGGCAGCAGTAATAACCGCTGAGCCATCATGCCACCCATCTCCTTCTCACAGTTTACCACCCCATCAATTCTTATATCACCCATGAAATTACTGATCAACCCTCCTGCATTCAAGTCTAGAGTAGTTTTGTCCACCAGAAATTGCAAGAGCCCCAACATGGATCCCAGAGTCTCTTGCTGTTCTTAGTTCCTCACAAAATGTGTCTCTTTTCAAGCTTGTGCTATCAAATGAAGATTTATTTTCAATTCTTCAAGTTCTGAATAATTCTGTATAATTCTAATGTTCCTCCTATTTCTTTAGGGTTGAGAACATTAAAGTTCTATTCTGTTTAATAATTCACAGGATTAACTCTCAAAACAAATATTCTACTGTAAATAACTGAACTAAATGACCAATATTTTCTATATATCACATAGTTGAAAAACTGCAAATTATTTAATTCTATCTATTGGATGTCTTTCAATATTAATTCATTTCACCATGATTTCAATAAGATGTAAGCAAGCTAATAGTGGTGCAGTTATTATAGTTGTTATCTAATAAGATTCTATTATTTTTCAGTGACATCCTTATCATATTGTAGAATTTTGAACTCAATTCAATATTTATCTGTCTTGAATGTTTGTTGCTTATGTATTATTTTTGTTTATTATTTTTGTATTTCCCTGTACTGGAGAGTTTTATCGTTGATTTCCAAATTGCATAGGTTTCTCTACAATCATAAACTTATTTCTGCTGCACTTTTAAGGAAGATCTTTTCATCAGAAAGTACCTTTTATATCCTCAGGACACTTTTCATGCAACCTCAGCCAATTACTTTCCATGTTCAGTTTTTATTGTGTTGTTGACAATGATTACCGCTAATATGTACACAAGGTCCCATAAAAGTTAATTGGATGGCTGATCAGTTTGTATCATTTTGGTGATATTGGAGATGGAGAAATGCTGGCTAAGTTCTCAGGTGATCTGTCTTTGCTTTTCTTTCAGTCATGCAACTGAGACTTTATATAGGGTCTTGATTTAGCATCCATCAGAAAAACTGAACAATTGACAATACAGCTAAAAGAGTATTAAGGATAAGTCACTTGCAAATCAAGCTGAGTACAGGTGACAGACTTATTTTTCTTGCATGTAGATGAAATATAGAATGTTTTATGCTTTATCAAAAATATAAGATTATCTAATATTACCTAACAGTTCAGGGGACAGATTATAATCTTCTATTTCACGCTCTTGATGCTTCAATTGCTTTTCTTACTAAACAATTAGGTATAGCCTGAAAAAATTATGATAAAACCACATAATTAATCCAACAGTCGTGTTCTTAATGAAAGCCCTCCTTTAAATAATGAACCATTAAGTGATGCAGAGAGCATTCATTACCATTACGAACACCGCAATTGGTTCACTTCCATAGTTGGCACTGACAGTCTATGATAACAAAAGGGCTTTCAGAAATCCCAATGGACTGAAAAGAGATTGATAATTACAAAAAGAAAACAGGGGTAAGAGAAGGAAAGATACTGAAAGGAAAGTAAGATAGAAAGAATGCATTATATCAAACTAAATGCCAATTGGTTATCATTATTGATCTTTGCAAAAGAGTGAACTTATGAGTTTTCATGGATATATTGTTGGTTCAAAGATTGCATCTGTAATGTAGCTTGTTACTGAAAAAATCTACATCTTAGAAGTTGTGCATTGATCTCAGGCTTGCTTCTGTTTTATTTCTTTCAGAATCATTTATTCTTCTATACACTTGACAATAACATTTCCTCTTCTAACTTTTGGCTTATTCTGTTGAACATTGTCAGCTGGTTTTATTTTAATATTCCTTAAAGTGTAGCATCACCATTGAGTGATGCAAGGTAATAATATCCAATTTACAAGGCAATCTCCCTCATTCTACCATGTAACAATAAAAGGGAAAAAAAAGGCCTTGTACGATATAACTCCCTTCATGACCACCTGTCACAAAACACTTTACGACCAATGAAGTGTGTTTGAAGTGCACTCACTTAGAAATTTTAGGTACATTTGTGCAAAGAAGTTACTCTTCAATTTGTTACTTATTTAAATGTATTCTGTCTAAACCAAAAAACAATGACATACTGAAAACATGCAGAATATAAATTAGAAAAATATCAAACAGCTAAAGCTGAGGTACATTTTAAAAAGCAAAAAAACACACAAGGGTTGTCTAAATTTATCTACTGGATATGTTTTAATATAAAATTCTTCTTTGATCAGCAGTGATAACATCACACAGGAATGCAGTTCACATTCAAAGGTTAGAATATCTGGAATTAATAGGATTTTTTATACTTGATTTATTGGATTTGATGAACAGAAGTATATTCAAGTCAAACAAAAAAATTGTAAAGTTAAGCCTCGATGACTTGGCAATGCAGTGTTAGAGTTTTGTTTACAGCAATGTGTCAGCATTCCAACCTGCCCAATTCTTTGGAATTTATGTATCTCTATCTTGAATACTCTCAATGACTTGGCCTCCACAGCCTTCTGCAGCAATGACCCTCTGGCTGAAGAGATTCCTCCCCATCTCAGTTCTAAAGGGCCATATGATTACTCTGAGGCTGGACCTTCGGGTCCTCGTCTCTTCTACCAGTGGTAGCATCTTCTCCACTTCCACTCTATATTCATAGTATTCTATAAGATTTAATCAGACTTCCCCCTCATCCTTCTAAACTCCATCGAGTACAGACCCAGAGGCCTCAATTGCTGCTCATATGACAAGCCTTTCACCTCAAGATCTTTCTTGTAAACTTCCTTTGGATCTCCTCCAACATCAATATATCCTTCCTTAGGTGTGGGGCCCAAAACTGCTCACAATATTTCAAATGCAGTCTGACCAGAGCCTTATACAACCTCAGCAGTACATCCCTGCTGTTGTATTGTAACCCTTTTGAAATGAATGCTAACATCGCATTGTCTTCCTCCCTGTCTTGGAGGGGAACTTGCAGGTCAGGGTGCTCCTCCCAAGCATTTGAGACCCTTGTCCTTCTCGGAGCTACAGGTCGCTAGTGTTATGACGTTTAAGGTGTGTACTGTACCTTTAAGAGAGAGTGAATGCTGTTTTGAACTGAGAAATTATAAGCACCTGTGTATATGACTAGATGGTAGACCCAGAGTGTGCTGGAAAATTGAAAACATGTAACATTTGGCTGTGAACTGAATACCTGAGTTTTGGTTGCTGTTTTGACAACAGTTCAAATTTAAACAATCAGTTTAAATTATGTCCATGATACTAAAACCCAATCGAACCAACGAGACGATCCGATGTTGGGGATACAAAAGTGTGGACATTTTGAAAATTAGAGAGAAAATCAAGATATTAGGAAACACTCTCTATTAAAGGTACCTTCTCATATGAAACATACTCGCAGTAAAAAGAAAGAAAACACAGGGAATTCAGCAGCCGGAAGAGTGAAGTTACAGAAGACCACAGCAGCTGTGTGCTTTTGACATTAAGTTGATGTAATTTTAATAAGTAACTTATTAGAATAGCATATTGCTATAGAGTTGAAGGCAAATGATAAGCCGTTAAGAGAAGGGGGGGGGGGGGGGGTGTCAGCAGGCTTAGAGTTATGAATAGTTGTTATTTAATATTCACTTTTAGAGTTATAAAATTAAATGGATGTTATTTTCTTTAAATAGTGAAATTTATGAGTTCTCTGGCACTCATTTTGTGGGCGGCACGGTGGCACAGTGGTTAGCACTATTGCCTCGCAGCGCCTGAGACCCGGGTTCAATTCCCGCCTCAGGCGACTGACTGTGTGGAGTTTGCACGTTCTCCCCGTGTCTGCGTGGGTTTCCTCCGGGTGCTCCAGTTTCCTACCACAGTCCAAAGATGTGCAGGGTCAGGTGAATTGGCCATACTAAATTGCCCATAGTGTTAGGTAAGGGGTAAATGTAGGGGTATGGGTGGGTTCGCTTCGGCGGGTCGGTGTGGACTTGTTGGGCCGAAGGGCCTGTTTCCACACTGTAATGTAATCTAATCTAATCTAAAAAAAATCATTTTAATGAGGTGAGGTGAGCTTTTCTGGTTGTTTGGTTTAATTAATAGAAAGGTTCACTGCCGTGTCATAACATGAGGAGCTAGGGGAGCCTTCATGGGATGTTGCAGTACATCTTATGAATACCACACATTCCTGCCACTATACAAGGGCGGTAGAGCGAACGAATGATTAAGGGGCTGAATTTACTGCCAATCGTAGATTTTTTGTCCTGGATAGTGTTGAGCTTCTTTTCTAATGATTTGGCTGCATACTTTCAGGTAAGTAGGGAGTATTCCATCATACTATTACAAAATCCCAGTGGCACTTTACTGAGGATTGTTAAATGGTTAAGTCAAGAATTAGCTGAGTTGCATTTTATCTTGCTTTTTGTACACCAGATAGAAGTCAGTGTTGAACTATACTGGAACAAGTTGATTAGGGTTGTGAATAGTCGGTCACCACCATAGTTGGTTGAATCTCAGATAGCGATGAAACAGGCTACAGACGGGAGGTGGAAGACCTGGAAAAATGGTGCACTGAGAACAACCTAGCTCTCAATGACAGAAAAACCAAGGAATTCATTATTGACTTTCGGTGGGATGTTACTCGTGTTCCCCGACACATTAACAGCACAGAGGTGGAACGAGTAGAGAGTGTCAAGCTCCTGGGAGTGGTCATCCACAACAAGCTTTCCAGGACTCTTCATGTGGACACACTGGTTACCAAGGACCAACAATGCTTCTGCTATGACAGCAAATACCCTTGCCAGCTTTTATAGTTGCGCCATCAAGAGCATTCTGTCTGGATGCATTGCTACCAGGTATGGCAACTGTACCATTCAAGATTGGAGGCGGTTACAGAGAGTCGGGAACTCGGCCTGGGCAATCATAAAGGCCAACCTCTCATCTACAGAATCCATCTACCAGGCCCGCTGTCAAGGAAAGGCCGCCAGCATTCTCAAAGATCCATCCCACCCTGGCAATGTTTTTCTACAACCTCTACAATCGGGGAGAAGGTACAGAAGCCTGAACACACACACCAGCTGGTTTCATAACATTTTCTACCTTACTATTGTTACAATACTGAATGGACTCACAAACTCTTAACATTTTTGTTTTCAGTTTTTGCTGCTGTTTACCTATTATTTACTTATCTATGCTACTTAACTCTGTGATCTACCTGTACTGCTTGCGAGACAAAGCTTTTCACTGTGCTTCAGTTCACGTGGCAATAAATTCAATTCAATTCAATAGTTCTGGTGAACAAGTCTTTAATGCCAAGGCTGAAAATCTGTTAGGGCCCATAGCCTTTGAGCAGTCCAATTGCTTCAACCATATCACTTGAAATGAATTGAGTTAGCTAGAGACAGCACCTGTCATGTTTGAAATGTCAGGAGTAGGCTGTGGTGGATCTTTCACTTGATACTCCTAGATGGGTGCAAATGCTTTAGCCTTTTCTTTCACACTGATATGCTGGGCTTCCCTGTTATTGAAGATGGAGATAATATTTTCATAATGTCCAATTATTTAATTATCCATCACCATTCAGAACTGATTCATTAGTTGTGGGTGCTCTTCATGCTTCTTTTGCTGTTTGGAATTGAAATAGGGCTATGTTGTAGTTTCACCCGATTGACACCACACGTTTAGCCTGGTGCTGCTCCTGGTATGCCATTCTGTATTATTCATTAAACCAGGGTTGGTTCCCCAATTTGATTATATTGCTAGAATGGGGGATATACTGTGCTAAGGTTACAGACTGTGGTTGAACACAGTTTTGCTGTTGCTGGTGGTCCACATCATGTTATAAGTGCCTATTTCTGACTTGCTAGATCTGGTCATAATCTATCCAAATGAGGACAGTGGCAGTGTTACACAATATGATAGAGGATATCTGCAACATGAAGATGGGACCTTGTTTCCACAAGGATAGTGTGGTGGTCAGTTCTATCAATGCTATCATGGGCAGGTGTTGCTGTGACAGCTAGATTGATGGGGATAAGGTCAAGTCATTTTTTTTCTCTCTGTTGCTGGTTTCTTCAACACCTGTTAAAGATCTCAACTAGCAACTTAGGACTCTCCCTTCGGAATCAACCTGCTGAATCAGTAGTCGTGCTGCTGAGCCACTCTTGGTGGTGGATATTGAAATTCCCCCTTCAGACTTAACCAGTTTGATAATTAGTGGCACTATGAATTGAGGTTGTCCACCCAAAGTTTTGTGTCCTTTCCACCCTCAGTTCTGCTTCTATTTAGTATTCAACAAGGAGGAACACTGATTCATCAGGGCAATGCAGTTATTATGGGACAATCAGCACGAGTCTTCCTGTAAACTGATGCACAAAAGTTCATAGGGACTGGATTCAATATTAAGGACTTGAAAGCACACCACTGTGCTGCCACCTCTTCAGAGTTTGTCCTGCTAGCATAACAGGACATATACAGGATGTTCATGATGGTGTCAGGGTTGTTGTGTGTAAGGTGTTATATCATGAGTATGACTAGTTCAGGCTGATACTTGACTAGTCAACAACACATTTCTCCCAATTTTTCCATAAACACCCAGATGTTGATAAGGAGGATTTGTACTGTTTGTCATTATCATTTCCTGTGTTAGGCCATTTCAACCACATTGCTATGGAGTTGAAGTCCCATGTAAGCCAGACAAGACAAGGACAATGGATTTCCATATATGTTTTTGCGGCAATCAATTCGTTGTCAATCTACTTTTGAAATTTCAAATTTCTGGTTTGATTGTTTTAATTCCAACAATTGCCAATTGCCATGCTAAGATTGGAATTCATGCCCCTGAGCATCTGCGCTCTGGATTATTAGTCTGGTGATATTAGCAATATACTGCAGCTACCCTTCAATACCAAACATCATTGTCAGCCCAGCATTTTCTCCACCAAGGCATTAATGATTTTCTGGAGGTCTGACTGACAAGTTGAACCAGGAGGTCAATTTGACCTTTGCAGTTTGCTGATATTATTCACATGAGGTTTCAGGCCCAGATTCCAGCCAAATTCAAATCAACATTTTGCATTCCAAATACAACAGTTGTTTTCTGCAGGTTTTGGTTTTAGCTAGCTTTTGAGAGAGAGCTGGATTGTTTGGACAGTGGTCATTTAATTAATTTATTAAGTTTATGTTGAAAAAAAGTGATATGTAAGTAGTTTTGTGGATCTCTGGAAATAATTCAAAACATTTTGTGATGAAGATTAAGGTACAGCAACAAGTCAGATCATGCTTGCATCATTGACAATTGCGGTCTTTACAAGAAGCTTTTTATTCTTTACATAACACATATTCTGAATCTACAGTAAAATGTAATAAAGTTTACTTTGTTCTAACTGTGCACCTGTTGGTACAAAGGCAATGAGTCCATACTCTACTTACCAATAACTTAAGGTCAATGGTAATGACTTTCTTTTTCTTTTGAGGAACTAAAATGAAAGACCAAGACTCTGCCAAATAATGTTAAAAAGAAATGATTAATAAAGTGGTTAGATGATACAAAGTTGGGATCTTAAAAGTGATGTTGATTTATGAAAAATAATGAGATTTTGAGACTCAGAGAAAAGATGACTTGGGTCCTATAGAAAATTGAGGGATGAGCCTTAATTTAAATACATGGATGATACATACATACATTGACTCTGTTGACACTTCTTGCTGTCTTGGAAAAGCAGTCAACATAATCAGGAAGCCTACCACCCTGTTATACTATCTTCCAACCTCTTCCATTGGACAGAATATACAAAAATTTGAAAATACATACCAATAGATTCAAGAAGAGCGTCTTCCCTGTTGTTATCAGACTTATGAACAAACTTCTCATATATTAAGAGTTGATCTTCCTGTGCACCTTCTTATAGCTGTGACACTGCATTCTGCATTCTATTCTATTACCCTGATATACTTATGTAAGGTTTATCATGTCAGGATGGCATGCAAAACAATACTTTTCACAATAATAAATCAAACCAAATGATGCAACTAGTTTATTGGCATCTTAGGAAAATGGCAAAAAGGAAACCTCACAAGATTAGAGAGCATTCCAGTAACTTTTTTTATCATAAACCATAAAGGATAAAAGAGAAAATCTAAAAGTGGAAGAGAGATACTTCTTTTCAATCATTTTCAGAAATACACAACAGATCCTGGAGCAGCCATATTAGAGTAATATAAGCCTTAGACAGACTTGAGTTCATAGAGGCTTAAAGTAAACACTGGACTGTTGTGCCTCCAACTGATGAAGTCATAATAAGCACATATATACCATGCAATAATGCAAGATTCTTTTCACTTATTTAGAAATACTGGATGGAAAATAAAACTCCAAACTGCCAACCAATGTGGTTAAGACTATTAGAGGGATTTATGAAACCTGGATATGAAACAACAAAAAAAATAGAAGAGGTAGACACCGTGTAAGTGTCAAGACTGGAGATAAGGACAGGAATTAGGGATGGAAATAAGTCACCAGGTTAATCAGAGACAGATTGATTCCTGAGTGAATTCAAGGCCCTTGCAACCATGTCAATCTGGACAAAAACACAGGAAAAGCTGTTGGTCAATTTTAAAGTAATTGAAATTAATATTGCCAGCAAAATAAAAATGTATACTTTATAGTTTTGGTTTTGGACTGCAAAATATTAAAAAGTTCTCGACAATCACCAAAAGTAAGGAGAGTGACAGAACTAATGGATACGCTTTGTGAGTAAGGGATTGTTTGAACTGCATAACAATCAAAGCCAAATAATTCCAAGGGAAGTAAGCCAGCTGTGAGGATATCAGAATGAAGGTAATCATATGTATCGCGCTTGGAATAAGAAAATGCTTGCAGGGCAATGGAAAAGGTTGGAATTAGAAAAAGTTTCATGTTACGAGGACTTCCACTTTCCACATGAAATAAAACATTTCCTATCCAGTTATTGATTTGTGTTTCTTTTGCTGCTCTTATTGATCTCCATTGTTAAAGTTCAAAAGCATCCAACATTCTTTCATAATCAGATGTGAAATTCAACAATGTGTGATTGAAAACAACAGTTACACTACTCAATAAGTCCATTATTCCATTAGTTTAACTTAAAGGTTTTTAAGGTAGGAAACAAGAATTGTAAACTTTACAAAATTTGACAATAACACTTCTTTCTTTCATAATTATTCCTACAACAATATCTCATATTGTTAAGAGGTTCTGCTCACAAATAGAGTTATTTAATGTCCTCTAAACCTTCTATTAACTATCAAGTATTTTTTCAATCCTTCTTTCTGTGATATTCTTCATTTGTTGGCTGTCACAAACATGACAAATGAAAGAAATTCAGCTATGACTAGTGTACTTTCAAAAATAAACGTGGATGCATGGCAATGTTTACCACGTAAAGTTTCATTTCTTCCATTGTGGTTCAGAGAAATAAAGCAGACTATGCCAGAGTGACTGGGAATGGAAACGAACGTACTTTCAAGATTCAGAAAAATAGATTACAAAGTGTATGATGGAAGTTTAACAAAAGTAAGGGACAAATGTAACCAGTTCAGTTTTATATTTGTCAACAGTTGTGCTGGGTGATGAATCTTATACTTGCATTTGTCACTGAGAGGAAAAAAGGGAAATGGTACGAACTGACTACCATTGAGAAAAAACACTGACAGAAATTACATGTCTTGGGGCATTTATGGTTTTGTAGTCAAGATCTCCATGTGGTCATAGTTCTGTGTTGGGATTCTTAATGGAGCAGTTTGCCATAGACTTGTCAACAGGTCTGAATGGTTTGCTGGCTGTAATTTTGGGTAAGGAGTTCATTTTGCTCGCACTTGCCCTCCTAACAATTATAACGGTGATAGAAGAAGAGACAAAAATATAGTAAATAGCAAGTAAATTGTCTGAATTTCTGAAAAACTGAATGTATGGAGGAAAAGTTAAATTTTAGCAAGTAATTAAAAGAGGGACAAAGGAAAGGAAAAGTGTAATACAGCCAACACTACAAAAGAAGTTTTTAATTGTTTATTATGTATAACAAAACTGTAAATGCATAGAGATCTTATTTGTAATCTTTTTCCAGATACCAAACAGTATATATTTCACTCATCATTCATGTGAGACTTGGCATGTGTTGATTAGAGGCTACATTTGTGTCAAAATGCCAACAGATTCATTTTCTTTCTCAATTTATAAATTACTATAGAGCACAAAAGCACCTCAAACATGATTGTTTTTTGTTTTGCAATTTTGCAATTGCAATTTTAGTCCTGGATGATCTACATTTCGAGATATTTCTTCACCTCTGCTCAAAAAGATGTTATTGTATGAGGCAGGGGAGATGCCACAGGGATGATGCTTTATGATGATGCCTTGCACAGATTTCTAATCTGTGTGTACAAAGTGAATATTTGCAAACATTTACTTATGGAGAGATTGCAACCAACCCTGGATTTTATTCGCCTAATCTCCAAACTTGCATATTTTCCAGCGGGGATCATTTAATGATGATTAGGACTTAGAATCTAAGTTGACTTTTACATTCTCAAACTTGAGACTCTGCAGCCAGTTGCAACTTCTTCCAGACCAATATAATTGTTTGTCCAAATATCTATATATCATTACCATATAATATTTAAATAAATCCAATCTAACTATTCACTATGTTTTTAGGCGACAGTTACCTGAAAATGGTTGATGAAGGAACCAAAATGAAATTTTCTCTGAGGCAAATTAATGTCTTAACAGTGGTCCTCAATTAATTATATTTATTTGATTCAGCAAAGCTATTCATGTTTATTTAAAAAAGGTGACGCAGGAAAGGGGATCAAAAATTACCTTATAATACAATTCATCATTTTAATCTCAACTATATTCTATAACTCTGCAGATGTACAGTGGGGTTTAAAAGTGATCGATGTGACCAGAAAATGAACCTTTGTGATTACTACTGTCAAAATGGAGGGGTTTGCACTTTAACTGCACTTAATGAGCCTCAGTGCAAGTAGGTTTTGACCTTATGCCAGACACCATTCTTTGCTATAAAACATTGAAATCCAGCAGACTCATCATGCATTGGTGGCATGTTTCCATGGCCTAGTAAATTAATTGCTTTTATGCATGGCATGCTGTTGGCCTATTATAAGAGCTAATCATCTTCTCAATGCATTGCTATTTAAACAAACCTGCTGTCTAATCCTTATTGCATGCTCCTAAATGCTGTTCACTCTTGCTGATATCTGTAGGTGCTTTTCCTCTAGAGTTTGTGACAGTTGCAGTACATTAATTTTACATCCCTTAATTGCTTCATTTCAGGTGTTCTGATGAATGGTCGGGCACACAATGTGAAAGGCCAGCTCCCAAGAGCAGCAAAACTGAGAATACCACAGGTCGTAAGTAATGAAAATACATGTGTTACTGTTGTTGATGATATCAGCCTCCGATCATTATACCTTGGTCTGGGTTAATTTGAGGTAACCTTCCAGGGTAAATGGATTATTGGACTACATGAAGACATTATAATGTTGAGCCAATCTAGAGTTGAAAAATCCTTGACACATGACAGCATGAAATCCTTAGGTTTATTACTTTGACATTCAAGCTGGTAGATTAGATTTTATTTCAATTTGATTATAGTTACTGTTAGTTTGAGTCAGAAATCAGTAGGTAAACTCGAATCTAATCTATATTATGTACTTTTCACAAAGGCCTTCTTTGATTGACATCTATTGACAACTACAACTAAAGCTGAAAACGAGCTCAGAAGACTCATGTTGCCATAATAGCTCAGTAAACGTTAAGATCTTTTTTCAGAGAGGTTATGGACTGAAAATATAACTGAACATATCACATGTCAATCTTTTGACATAAGTATTTTGAGAAGATAATATGAAGAATGCCCGGCAGCATTGCTGAATGTCAACCTGTTACAAGGACTGCTTTTAAACTGCCGTCAGTTGACAAGTCAGGAATGAGTCTATTCTTCAGCATTAAGCCTTTTAAGGAAGAAGCTTTTTCATTTTTAAGAAAGGAAACTTCATACACTGTGATCCAACCATTTCTATCTCACAGCATGCACAATGATGTTATGGTCCCACAAAAGAAGTATGTTACAAACAGAGCTAAAGTCCAGGATAATAGATTCGCAGAAGACAAAGGGCAAAAAAAAAATTATCTTGTTATAATAGTGGAAACGTTTTGACTTCTCACATTGGATTTTTAATAGCAGGAGCCTTTCATAGATTGAAGTCACTTAAAAAAATGCAAAACACAAACTGAAAATGATCAAAGTGATCACCTGATCACAGGTTGAGGCAATGCATGAAACCATCAGTAAACAAGAGCCAGCTTGAACTGAAATTAGAATTTCATCAAGCTGAGTGAAATTAGTCACTTACATATTTACCTTCTGATGGACTTACACCTTTCTGGATTTTTCACAATTGAGGATGGAAATTACCAACAGATTCTTCATCTTGAAACTAATAATGTAGCCAGACACAGAAATACACAAATGAAGTTTACTTCAGATGACAGCATTTGGATAACAGAAAGAAAATGTTAGATTCACAACAACTCCCTCTCTCTCACTATACCCTTTTTTTTTCTTTCTTCTTTATCTTTCACTTGACAAAAGCAAACTGTAGAAATATCCATTCACTGAGAGTGCAAAGATTTAGATTTCGCTACTGCAGAGGATGAATGTCGTCAATTAAACAACCATGATCTCAGGATCAAACCAAAGCCTCACAGACACTAAGGAATTTTAAAACTGCATATTCTTGCTCTCCCTTTCTCCTAGCTGTACTATATCATTTAAGTTTTACACCAGTGATTGCAAGTGACTACATTCTTCATTATTTCACTCAAGAAAATCTTGTGATTGGCTCTTCAGTTTTGAATCAGTGAATTAAATTGGTGGCATGGTGGCTCAGTGGTTGGGGTGGTATGGTGGCTGTGTAGTTAGCACTGCTGCCTCACATCTCCAGGCACCTGGGTTTGATTCCAATCTCGGGTGACTGTGTGGAGTTTGCACATTCTCCCTGTGTTGTGTGGGTTTCCTCCCTTAATCAAAAGATGTACACATTAGGTGGATTGGCTATGCTAAATTGGCTATAGTGTTCAGGGATGTGTAGGTTAGGTGCATTAGTCAGGGGTAAATGTAGGGCAATGGGTCTGGATGGGATACATTTTGGAGGGTCATTGTGGACTTGTTGGGCCAAATGGCCTGTTTCCAATCTGTAGGGATTCTATGATTCTATGAAATTGTTAATGAAAAGTTAAAGAGGAAATTTAAAAATATTTGTTGTGACCAGCTGAGGGGTTTAATAAGATGGGGCCAATTCACTCAACTCACCATAACAAACTGAGGGCTTAAGTAGTAAGATCTAAAAGACAAATGAAATAATTGGGGAGTGGGAGAAATAATTCTTCTTTCAAAATACAACAGATACCCAGGAACGAGTTAATGTCTGGAATCAAATCAAGGGGCATAGGTTGACTTACAGAATAATAGATATCCAAGAGTGAGGTATGGACTGGAATCTGATTGAGGGTATTAGTGTCGCTTAAAGCAAAAGATCCCCGAGAGTGAGTTACAAACTGGAACCTAATCGAGGGGTTTGAGACAGTTTATATATACAATAACAGATACCCAGGAGTGAGTGACAGACTGGAATATAGTTGGTGGCTTTGGATGGTTAATATATAAAATAACAGACACCCGGGAGGGAGTTACAGACTGGAATCTAATCGAAGGATTTGATAGTTTATATACAGAATAATCAACGTTAATGAGGGTGGCTAGCACTCCTGCTTCACAGCACCAGGGATCCGGGTTCGATTCCAGCCTTGGGCAACTGTCTGTGTGGAGTTTGTATATTCTCTGTGTGTCTGTGTGGGTTTCCTCCCATAGTCCCAAGATGTTCAGGTTTGGTGAATTATCTATGCTAAATTGCCCATAGTGTTCACAGATATGTAGGTTAGGAGTAAATGTAGAGTAGTACGGGAATGGGTCTGGGTGGGTTACTCTTTGGAGGGTCGGGTGTGGACTTGTTGGGCCAAATGGCCTATTTCCATACTGTAGGGAATCTAAGTGAAAATCTGTTTAAAAATATCTGCAAAACTGTTATATCTGTAATATTAAAGAGCTAAAATATCATAATTTGTGAAATAACTTGATAGAGGATGGTTTCCTCTCACTAAGACAATATTTATTTACATGTAGGAAAGCCCTGACTCTGACATAGCCCTTATCAGAGTCAGCACCTTGACACGCCTGTTTATATCTGTTAGCCAGGGCTCCCTGATTGGAGCTGTTAATCTCATCCAGTCAGGGAACTCATATTCTATGAGGTCAAGCTGGCTGGCCTTGTTACAATCACTACAGTTTGACATTAATGTTTTTGTAGAGCAAGATAAGATAACGTTTGAATAATTAGAGATTTTATCCTTGGAAAATTTTAAAAGGGTAACAGTCAGAGTGAGAGCCAAGAAAGGAAATGAGAGACAGGAAAAAAAAGAGTTTTCAGTAAAGGCAAAATGAGCAAAAGAGGCCAGGAAAGAGGAAAAAAGCTTACATTGAGGCAACTTGAGTTGAGAAAGGAAAATCCCTTTGAAGGCAGTTGTAGTGTGGGAGCCACATCTATCTTGGATGTCTGGGCTTAAGTATTGAAGTTCCCTCATTTAATCCCTAAATATAATGATTAAGAGGAGGATACTACCTTTATCTCTTTAAAATGGTTAGCAAAGCAGTTAAAATTGCCAATCCAACAGTGGAACTGATATTGCACTCACAAAGTTTGCTCCCTCTTGCCTAAAGAGAGTGCAATTGACAAGAGGCAGCAAAAGATGCTATTGTAAATGAGGTAGTGCAAGAGGTGGAGAGGGGAATAATCTTGTTCCCTCAAGAAGCAACCTGATCACACATACCTGGAATTTGAATGGCTTAAACAGCTCACTTTTAAGCTTTGGATGTATACATTTACAAAAATCTTTGTGAGGCGATTCTCCTTGCAAAATTCAAAAACGTCATATTGTTACCAAGAATGAATGCAATTTAGAGAATCAGAGGATAACATGGCATAGACAGGCAGCAATTCTGGCTGACATCTTTGAATTAATACACAAAACATAAACCCAGGCTGGCAGGGGTCTAGAAATTTTCAGAGACGTGAGTGCAATAAGGTAAGTTAAATATTCCAAACTGGAGAGAAGAAGGAAGCGAGGGAAGGAAACTAGAACTATTCCCAATCATTCAAGAAATGGATTTAAATGGGAGACAACTGGGAAATGTTCAAACTGCTGCCCTTGTGGAAAGCCAGAACAGATAAAGGAATTTCTTTGCTTCTCCAGCGTTCTGGAGAAGGGTCACAGGACCCAAACATTAACTCTGTTTTCATTCCATAGATGCTGCCAAACTTGCCAAATTCCCCCTGTACCTTCATCCCATTGCTTTCACCATTACATAACTTCAGAAGTTCCAACTTGTCATTAATTTTAATTTTATTCTGATGATATTTTAAAGTATATCTGCTATTTAGTGACATTTGCAAACATTAATATTTTTGGTATCTTGTTTCAGTGACATTTTAAAATGTTTGTATCAATATTTTGCATGTTCAATAAAATCAAGAAAACTTGATATTTTCTGTTACAGTTGTAAGTGTGTAAGATTATTATAGTTTGGATTCAAAGTAAGATTTAAAAGTAGGTTAAATGAAAGGTGTCATGTGACTGAACATAGGTTCTGATATTTACCTCATGTGTTATGCCTGGAGAATTTGTTTAGTAGAGATCAAAGGAAGGTTTAGATCGTATTGTTGAGAAGAAAGTGCAAGATTTTACACTTCAAGATAATGGCTACAGTTGTTTGCTTTAACATGAGTTGACTCTGAGTCTCCCAAGATCCCAGTAAGGTGCTGTTGGTATTGGTTGTAAACAGTTGTGCTGTAAACTACTTCCAAGTTGAAAGAATGTTGGATTCCATGATTACGATTGGCATTTCTAATGAACTGCAAGGTTAATATTGTTGGCATTGCAATAGAGAAGATTGCAGAAGAATCCATTTTCGGATTAGATTATAGGCTTCCCCAGAAAGGGCCATATAAGAATCTGGGAGATACATCCTGGAGAACAGTCATTGAAATAAATTTTATTACATGGGATGGAATTAAAAGATTTCTCTGAAAACTTAAGAAAACATCTATTCACACAAGGTTTACTGTGTAGCAAAACAGGAACATGGAAACCCACTGCAAGCTGGGAGCAAGTTTAAAATATTTGCTAAAAAGATTATAATTTCGTGAAATTTGTGTTGTGATGGGTTTAAAGGGAGATGTTCTGCTCTGGAGTTTAATGTTAATCAAGTTATTTTTTAGCCATGATTGCGAGAAAAAAGCTTTGAAATCTTGTGTCATTCATCCAGTTAAAAACTAAAAGTTTAAATTTCTTAAATTTTATTTATTTCTGTAGCGATCTTAACATACATCATAACATACCACATGTTAAAAAGCAAAGCAAGCTAGTATATGGTTTATACCATACAGCTCAAAAACTGTAGAGTGCGACTTATGCTTGCTTCTAATGCCTATTATAATCTAGTTGTAATTTATATTCCCTGAGTCATCGGGTCAACCTACTTGAAGCAACAAGAGGTAAACCAGCAGATTTAGCTCACAATATGCTGCATTATGTATTTACTGTTAATATTGTCAATCCAATGACTAGTCTATACGTGCTCATTCTCCATGTCTGTGGGAAATGTGTATTTTCTATTATATTTGATGGAATATACAAACATAAGATTCAGTTGCAGGAGTAGGCCACTCAGCCCCTCAAGCCTGCTGCACCATTTAATAAGATCATGGCTGATTTGATTATAGGTAATCCATAATCCCACATACCCCTGATAACTTTTCACCTCTTTATATATCAAGAATGTACCTAACTCTGCCTTCAAAATATGCAAGGATTTGCTTGAATCCACCAGCTTTTGAGAAAGAGACTTTTAAAGACTCACAGTCCTGTCTGAGAAATAAAATCACATTTCTATTTATGGAAACTGCTTAAGTTAAATCAGTGATCCTTAGTTCAAGGTTCTCCTACAACAGGAAATATCCTCTTAAGAGGATAAGTACCCTGTTAAGATCCCATAAGTTTTAAACATGTCACCTGTTGCTCTTCTAAACTCCGGCAAACCTAGCAGTGGGTGGCCCAATAGTTCAGTGATTAGCTCTGCTGCCTCACAGTGCCATGGACTCAGGTTTGATCCAGCCTTGGGTGACTGTCTATATGGAGTTTGTACATTCTCCCCATGTCTGTGGGTTTCTGCCAAGTGATCCAGTTCCATTCCACAGTCCAAAGATGGGTAGGTTAGGTGGATTGGCCATGTTAAGTTGCCCCACAGTGTCCAGGAATGTGCCTCTTTCCACTGTGGGGATTTTATGATTCTATGAACTAAGCCCAGCCTGTCCAAGCTTTCCTCATAAGATAAGCCAGACATTGGTGTACTGAGCCTTCATTGAACTTCTTCAGATGTGTCTACATGTTTCATTTAAATAATTTAGATCAAATTTGTTCATCTCTCACAGGAAACATCACTTTTATAGTGCCACTCGTTATCCTGATTCTTCTAATTATTGCAGTCGTTGTTGGAATAATTATCTGCAAAAGAAGACAACGGTAAATGGTTTGGACTGTAATTAATTCTTGGAATAATACAATCCTTGAGCAATGAGATTCCATGTTAACATTATTTGGTAACTTCCCATTAGTGTAAAAATTGTACGAAGGCATCCACTGACGAATGGAGGCATGAATGTGGAAATTGGAAATCCAACATACAACATGTATGAAGTTGATCGCAGTCATGAAAATTCCGGAGGTTTGCTGGATCCAGATTTTACATTAGATCCAGAAAAGGTATGTGTATCCTAGCAGCATAACAGTGAGAACGAAGCGCCATTTTGCTTCTGGCAAAAGTGAGGACTGCAGATGCTGGAGATTAGAGTCAAGATTAGAGTGGTGCTGGAAATGCACAGCAGGTCAGGCAGCATCCGAGGAGCAGGAAAACTGATGGTTCGGGCAGGAGCCCTTCATCCGGATTCCTGATTAAGGGTTCCTGCCCGAAACATTGATTTTCCTGCTCCTCGGATGCTGCCTGACCTGCTGTGCATTTCCAGTACCACTCTAATCTTGACCCATTTTGCTTATGGTCTGCATGCAATTAGAAGCAGAGATGATAAAAATTGTGCAGTGTTGTCACTGTTTCAGTACAGATAAATGTCCTTGTTTTGTATCATTTCCTTTATCTACCAGACGTATTGTTTAATCATAATATTTCCTGTAAACCAGTGATTTATAAATATTAATGACCATAATAGAACCTTAACTAAGATGAAGTAAATCTGTAAACTCATAAAACTAACCTAACTGGAGTCATTTGGAATCAGAGAGAAAGCTCTTTACGGGTTAGAGTCCCAATAACGCTGGGGGATTACCTCTAACCCCAAGTACTGCAGCAGTTCAAGAAGGCAGCTTACCACTATCTTCTCAAGCAATTAGGGATGAACAATAAATGGTAACCTAGCCATTGATGTACATGCAATGAACAAATCATTTTTATTATAATTCACAATAGATGCAGATTCACTTTGAAATCTTATTTTGATCTGTTGTATAATGTTTTCAACAATCAATGTCTGGGTTTTTGATTCATTATTTAAATACTGATTTCACCTTTCTCCAATACCATCTCTCCAACAAACCCTCATCACTGTCTGTATTGAATATGTTTAACATTTGTTATATATACTCAGAAAAAATGTATATTAGCTTGGTCTATGCATAAGGAAACGCATTCCTTCGATTTTTGTTTACATTAAAATTGAAAATCAAACGGCTACTCAGAATATCAGTACTCATTGTAGGTGTTTTGAGCAAAGTTTAATTCTTTGCCATTGGCAAAGAATTGTAACATGCAGAAAATTGGCAACGCTTGGACTTAAATTGGAGTATAATTGATGGAATACTTATGGAGAATATGGTATCTCCTGTCTCTTGAGAAGATGAGAAATATCTATTTGGAAACTTCTAGAATACATACTTATTCTTACCATGAGTCAATTTTTTTTTCTGCAAGGCACCTGTATACAAGAGTGAGGTCAGCAATTCTACTTAATGGATATTATACCAGGTAACATGTAGCGATATTCAATGGAGAATACTTTTGTTTATCTTAATTGGCAATAATTTCAATTAATCTCTATTGCCACCCTAAGTTATAAAGTGCACACACTGCAACATTAATGTAAAGTCAATCTACTTCTTCCAGCAATGACAGTCACAGCAGTTAATGGGTTTGAAAATAACTGAGAACAGTGATACCAAAATCTCATGAAAGATTGATGTAAATTCAAAGTCATAAGCACAATATTAAATTGATTCCAAAACCATCATACTGCAGATCTTGAGCTGCTGTTGCTGCAGCATGCATATTTCAATTTTAATGAATAATATATATAATAGTGTCCTTTTGTACCTAGAACTAATGCTAAATTAATATTATCTTTTAAGTTTTGTATACTCAAAATCTCATTTTCAGTGTTCTAAGGATCGAGTGACATTCAAAATTCAATAATATGACATCTGCCCTTTCTTTTTACGGCAGCCGACAAATTACTCAAATCCTGTTTATGCAAAACTGTATTTGGATGCGTCAAACTGCCGGAATTCCTTAGTGAGCACAGAGGAAAAGAAAGAACTTCTTCCAAAGAAATTAGCAGATGGCCTGCGGGAGACTGTTGCTTAGATAACCCTTTAGTCTTGTATCTTTTTTAAACACTGTATAAATGTATAAAGAAAGGATTAATTTTTCTATGTAATGACAGTGTTCTGATTATATTTTTTTGCATCAGCACTATGTGTGTTTTTGCGCTGAAGATTCTTGACTGACCCTTAGTCCAACATTTCTGTTTAGTGGACCGGGAAAGCCACCTGCACTAAACAACGTAAAACAAAGCTGCTGATTGCATCTCCCAGTGTATTGATCCTGTACTTGGAAAAATCACATTAGTCATTTTTCTTTACTTTTGTACAAGTTCTGTTTTTGGTAGAAGTACGGCACATTTGACAATCTCTGCTGCAAAAATTTCGACTAATGAATAATTCTGACTATTATAAATATTTTTTTGACCCTGTTGATTTTTCCATGACTGGTTTTGATACCCGTTGTTTTGGGGGGAAAAAAGTCCTCATTTGAAACAGTTTTGGAATTACTGTGGTCATTTCTTCAATAATTAACCAATAAATAGCCTACTGAAACTTAGATCAAACATCAAATTTCAGGGTCTGACTGAACTGCTGGTTTGGTTCTTATTTAGCTTGTCATTGTTTTTATTTTAAAACAATAGTCTATTGCTTGATGGGTTGCATTTAAATTTGTTGGTGTAGAAGATAAGGAGATTTTGATATGTTTCTACTATACCTGGCTTGGTTTGAGGAAATAAAATGTTGCATATTCTAATCAAATGTCTAAACTGATCCTGTGAATTCCTGCTATTAGAAAAGAACATGTTAACTTTCAAAATTGTTAACTGACATTCAGACCCAAAAATTGGTGTGATAGACCAACAAATTGTGTGGACAATTAAATAGTCTCTGTTAAATTTAGTGTTGGATATATTTTACAAAGAAATAGTGAGGTAGAAATGGTACTGGGCCCTCAGCAGAACTCTTGGATCTGGGTGAGCAGGACAAGAAACTATATATCTCCTTAGCTAATCAGATTATAGTACTGCAAACTTAACAGAACAACGATTGAGGAGGAATATTATGTTTGAATGGTAATTAAAGAGAAGGGGAAAAAATTTAGAGTACATAATCAAAAAGTGAAACATGTATATTTTAAAAAATCTCAAATGATGATTAAAGCATGAAGGAATTTGAAATAACTCCAAGGAGGCAGATGTCCCATCAGCAAGCCACTTTTTTATTTGGATCTAAGATTTGTACCTAAGTACTTTATACCTAAGATGTGGCCGTGGGGGGTAACATTGTAAACTTTTCACTGTACTCTAGTACTTCTGTACTTGAGTACACATGACAATAAATCTAATTCTAGCTAGTTTATTTACATGTGCACAGTACAAGGACTCTGACTAGCTTGCTCAGAGCCAGTCATTAGAATGAGGAGAGTGTCTGAATCTCCTGTTTATATCTGTCAGCCTGGGCTCCATGATTGGTCTATGTTAACAACCCCAATCAAGGAACTCTCAATCAATAAGATCCAACTGGCTCTCATTCCAATCATTACAGAATCAGATTCCACATTTCCAATTTTCAGTGCAAGAAAAGTCAACTACTAGTAATTAATATGAGTAATCATGTTGTTTAAATAGTAATGCAGTCTTGAAGTTACTTACTCTTTTAAGATATGATCACTTAATATCCACACAAATACAGAAACTTCACAGTGCTAGGTGTCAATGAATGTATTGCTACACTTCAAAATGCTGTTTTCACACAGACAACAGGGGATGGAACACCACCTGCAAGTTCCCCTCCAAGGTATACATTGTCCTGACTTGGACGTATATCACTGAGCCTTCAAAATCTTTGGTTGAAAATTCTGGAACTCCCTTCTTAACAGCACTGTGAGGGTACCCACAGCACATGGACTGTAGAATTTCAAGAAGGCATCTCGCCACTTCTTTCTCCAGGGCAATAGGCAACAAATGCTGACCAATTGTGAAATAATAGAAAAACAAATCCTGTGAAATAATAGAAAAGCAAATCCAGTACCAATCTTTGGATTTGCAACATCTTCAACTAAATTTGCTGTGAGATGTGTGTATGCGTAATAATGAGCAAAATTAGTCTCACCATTTTGATAGCAATTTTTGAGCCATGATATTCCTTGCTTCACTATTTTAGCAGAGACATTATCAACCTGGTTATGTTGTATGGATTAGTGATTGTTAAAGGGCGTTAAATGGTCATTGGATAGTCATATGGATGAAAATGGAATTGTGTAGGTTAGATGGGCTTCAGATTGGTTTCACAGGTCAGCGCAACATAGAGGGCTGAAGAACCTGTACTGCTCTGTAATGTGAAAAAAAGTATCAGATCGGAAACTTACTCAAATATCCAATAACTAATATTACAAAGTACAATTTTACCTTACAGTTGTTTCAGTAATCCTGAGCTTTTTTCCCCTCGGGATAAAAATAATACTGGGACAGGAAGTTAAATGTATCTCAGTTTTTAACAGTCTTCTAAGGTTGTCAACACTAATCACTCTTAGTGACCATTGAATGTGTTCAGATTCGAGTTAAATTAGAGTTTGTACTTTTTTCCAGATGGAATTTATTGTGTTTACTAAGAAATCTGAATCAACACCTATGCACCCTGACTTAATCAAAATAATGTAGGGAAATAAAGTTGACATTGATGATCGGTCATAACCTTATGAATGGCAGAATGGACCTGTGGGTCCATGCAGCTTTCTAAACATATAACCCATGGCATTTAGCAATGTTGACCTTTGCTAGCCTGCTTGAGACCAGCACCATGTTCCCTGTTACTGTTGTCTTCATCTGATTCAATGATTCAAAATAAATTTTAAAAAATTCATAAAATGTAAGGAGCACTGGAACTTCAGGTGCATTCAAACAAGATGAACAAATACAATGTACAGGAACAATTCTTGATTTTAAGGGGAACATCATGTTGCTGAATGAGAGCGTGAATTTTGCAATATTTGCTGATGCTAAAAATTAGTTAATTAATAATAGTATTTTTAGGCTCGATCTTAACACTTGTAATGTTGGCTGACGAGTTGGACCTGACAATAATTACAATGCTGATAAAGAGTGCTGAATATTTTACTTTGATCTTCAGGATTTAAAAAAAATTGTAATGACCAAAGGTTTGCTGAGGAAGAAAATCTTGCCAAAGTTTCTGAATATATGAAAATTTTAGTTGGTACGATGCATGTTTCAGCAGTAAGAGGTATTATTTGTGAAAATTGACTTACAAATTCTGTCTGTGCTATAAAACATAATAGAAATTAAAATCTGGTAAAGTAGTTGATTTTTTTATAGTATTTAGTAGCATAGTTATAATGTAGATTCAAACATTGCATCAGCCTGGTGCTTTTTGGTGATTTGGAAAGTTCTATGGGATAGAACAAGGTAAGCAACATTGCCCAGGAGATTCCATACTTAATTATTGTTAAAATGTATTTTTTAACCAAATGGGACCACCCTTTACAAAAAATTATGACAGCATTGTTATTACTCTCTTCACACATCTGAGATCTGGAAAACATTAATGCCAATTAGTACCCTTTATGTTACTTTTTCCTTCAAAAAATGTTAAAGCATTTATACTTCTTTAATATTATTCCTACTTTTGAAAGTGCTTCAGTTTTCCATGCTTGTCACAGTGCAAGGAACAGATCCATGTTTTCCAACTCAAAGTATCCAGATGTCTAGGACCATGTGTAATGAAAAGCTTATCATACCAACATTCTTATGTTAACAATAATCCAAGGACTGTTATAAACATGTTCATAACCCACTTTTGACCTTCCTTCCAGCAGAATACATTGACTTCCTTCTATCCCTAAAATGCTGTAACTCTCACCATATGTTGTTATAGAGTCATACAGCACGGAAACAACCCGCCAGTCTAACCAGTCCACGGCGGCCATGTTCCCAAACTAAACTATTGCCATTTAGCTGTGCTTGACCCATATCCTTCCAAACCTTTCCCATTTCATTTGTTACCACAACCACTATGATGTTTTAAATAATTTGCCCAAATTGTGAAACTATGCCAGTTTGCTTACTTCATGTAAGATTTAGATATTTCCAATTGTGTCTTCTGGTTTTGTTCAATTTGATGTTACTGTGCCTTTACTATCTCAAACATTGAGAGGAGAAATTTAACCCCCTGGGAACAAGCTGGAAAATAGCTTTGATGTTCAGT
Organism: Chiloscyllium plagiosum; assembly: GCF_004010195.1. NCBI lineage: Eukaryota > Metazoa > Chordata > Chondrichthyes > Orectolobiformes > Hemiscylliidae > Chiloscyllium > Chiloscyllium plagiosum. The sequence goes on along the minus strand of NC_057716.1, from coordinate 77,605,596 downwards.
TATGGGAATGGATGAGCAGGGTACTTCGCCTTGGCCATCGAGCTAACCTGACATATTCTGCTTCCCTTTCCACAATCTTCATATTTCTCACCCTGTGGTTTAATGGCATTCCTCAGTTGTAGATCGCTAACATACAGTCTACCACTTTTTGTCTCATACCAGCCAACACCCGCTCCCATGAACAGTAGTTGACCTCTACAATCCCATGATGCAACTCCCCAACAATGATGTCAGATCAACCAGTTATATCTGCCTTCTGCACTTCTGCATCTTCAGGCCCCAGCAGTAGCCATTTACCCCCATGTCTCGAACATCTTACTGAAGGTCAGCATTTCAATCTGTCTGTTTATTAGCTTGGAACAGAAAAAAATACATTTATGAAATTTGGCAAAACCTTTGCTTTTCCTGACCTTTCCAGTTTTCCCAGCAGTTACAAAATTTTCCTGCCTCTTTAGTGCCTTAATCATAGTTAAAGCATTGCAGAAGAAACAGTACCTATCCCAAGGCTTCAAATTGCAGTTGTCACTTAACACAGTTCACTTATAGAACATAGAACATAGAAAGGTATAGCACAGAACATGCCCTTTGGCCCACAATGTTGTGCCGAGGTTTAATCCTAATGTGAAATGTAGTAACGTAACCTACGCACCTCTCAATTCACTGCTATCCATGTGCATGTCCAGCAGTCGCTTAAATATCCCTAATGACTCTGCTTCCACTACCACCGCTGGCAATGCATTCCATGATTTCGCAACTCTCTGCGTAAAGAACCTACATCTGACATCTCCTTTATACCTTCCTCCTAATATCTGCCCTGGGGAAAAGTCTCTGGCTATTGTCTCTATCGATACCACTCATTGTTTTGTACACCTTGATCAGGTCTCCTCTCTTCCTCCTTCTCTCCAGAGAGAAAAGTCCAAGGCTATTCAACCTTTCTTCATAAAGGAAGCCCTCCAGTCCAGGCGGCATCCTGGTAAACCTTCTTTGCACCATCTCCAAAGCCTCTGTATCTTTCCTATAGTAGGATGACCAGAACTGGACACAATATTCCCAGTGTGGTCTCACCTGGGACTTGTAGAGCTGCAGCAAAACCTCGCGGCTTTTAAACTCGATCCCCCTATTAATGTAAGCCAAAACGCCATATGCTTTCTTAACAACCCTAGCCACTTGGGTGGCAACTTTAAGGGATCTATGTACTTGCACACCCAGATCCCTCTGTTCCTCCACACTGCCAAAAATCCTGTCTTTAATCCTATATTCAGAATTCAAGTTCGACCTTCCAAAATGCATCACTTCACATTTATCCAGTTTGAACTCCATCTGCCATTTCTCAGCCCAGCTCTGCATCCTGTCTATGTCGTGCTGCAACCTGCAGTAGCCCTCTATACTATCGATGACATCTCCAACCTTTGTGTCATCTGCAAATTTATTAACCCACCCCTCAACCTCTTCATCCAAGTCATTTATAAAAACTACAAAGAGCGGAGGTCCAAGAACAGAACCCTGCGGGACCCCACTCAACACTGACCTCCAGGCAGAATACTTTCCATCTACAACCACTCTCTGCCTTCTGTCAGCCAGCCAATTCTGAATCCAGACAGCCAAATCTCACTGTATCCCATACTTCCTGACTTTATGAATGAGCCTACCATGGGGAACCCTCTCAAATGCCTTGCTGAAGTCCATATACACCACATATACTGCTCGACCGTTGTCAACCTTCTTGACACCTCCTCAAAGAACTCAATAAGATTTGTGAGGCATGACCTGCCCCTCATAAAGCCATGCTAACTGCCTTTAATCACTCTATGCGTTGCCAAATAGTCATAAATCCTATCCCTCAGAATTCTTTCTAAAACTTTGCTGACCACAGACGTACTGACTGGTCTGTAATTGCCAGGGATTTCCCTATTACCCTTCTTGAAAAGAGGAACAACATTCACGTCCTTCCATCCTCCGGTACGACTCCCGTGGAGAGTGAGGAGGCAAATATCCTCACCAACGGCTTAGCAAACTCCTTTCTTGCTTCCCGGAGCAGCCTAGGATAAATCTGTTCTGGCCCTGGGGACTTATCAATCTTAATGTTTTCCAAAATTTTTAGCACATAACTTCATCAATCTTGATCTGGACAAGACTGTATCCCGGCTCCTCTAAGTTTTCATTTTCAACAAGTTCCTTTTCCTTGGTGAAAACCGAAGCAAAAAACTCATTTAGGGCTTCCCCTATCTGCTCTGACTCCACGCACAAGTTCCCTCCGTTATCCCTGATCAGCCCTACCTTCTCCCTGATCATTCTCGTATTCCTCATGTATGAGCAAAATGCCTTTGGGTTCTCCATAATCCTTCTTGCCAAGCCTTTCTCGTGCATTTCTGAGCTCCTTTCTAGCAAGCCTGTAATCCTCTAAAGCTTTGCCAGATCCTTGCTTCCTCCGCCTTACATAAGCTGCCTTCTTCCTTTTAATGAGAAGTTTTTCTGTTCTTATCATCCAAGGTTCCTTAATCTTACTTCTTACCTGTCTCAGAGAAACAAATTTGTGCATCACTCGCAACAACTGCACCTTAAATAGTCTCCATATGTCTGCTGTGCCCTTTCTGTGGAACAATTGCTCCCAGTCTGTACTTCCCAACTCCTGTCTGATAGCATCATAATTTCCTTTTCCCCAAATAAATATCTTCCCTCGGTAACTGCTCCTTTCCCTCTCCGAGATTATGCTAAATGTGAGGCAGTTGTGATCACTTTCACCGGAGAGCTCTCCCTCGCGAGATCTGACACCTGTCCTAGTTTGTTGCCGAGCACCACATCCAATATGGCCTCTCCTCTCGTCGGTCTGTCTCCATACATATTCATGCTATCAGCCAGGTATTCCTGCCAGAAACATTACAGCTTTTGATTAAATACACTAATTTTAATATTATATATGTTGTCCATCTTTCTCTTGACAAGATTGACAAGATTAATTGGTTCTAGTATATTGAGAGAAAACACAAGGATATTGGATCACTTTGACCTGCAATCTTTCTGAGTAATGTGGTCGGAGAACAAACAGTTTGCTTATTTGTCAAGATTTTAAGAAGGCTATTGCAATAATTAACCAAGATACAATGTCAGCAAATGGGAAAGAATATTTGCATAGATCATTGCATGCTTCAGTGATTCATAATGTATATGCAGATTCAAAGTTCATCTTTTTTATACTCTAGGTGAACTCAAGCAGGTTATTTCTGACAGTAATTATTCATTATCATTAGTAATTTTCAGCACTTCCCATCACTGACACTGTTTGCCAAATCTAAATAGTTCAATATTCTCCTGTTGGACATTTCTTTGTAGCCATTGGCAGTACAGTAAAAAATAAACAGCATAATAAATTAAAGCATTAAATTCATTGTACCCAATCACCATTGAACATTTAGTTTTGTTACTCAGTCATTTTGACAGATTCAAAGAAAGATTTATATTTATATAGCATTTCTATGATGACTAGATAGCTCCAAGAGCTTCACAGTCAATGAAGTACTTCTGGAAAAGTAGTTACTTTTGCGAAACAAGACAGTTTTGCTTTGTTTGTGGATTGTAAAAAACCTGTGCACTTATGCGTATATAGCTGACCTTTGAAAGATAATTTTTCACATAGACTAATCTTTCCAATGTTTCTGCATTCCTTGTTTTTCAGCAGTGTGTGGCTTTCCCTGGGGCTCATCTACCTTTCATCCTAGTATCTAATCTTCTTGATAAGTCAGTTGAGCTTCCAATTGCACTCTGACCACCACATTTATCTTTCATCCCATCTGATTCCCTCACCACCTCACTATTTCCCAATCATGTTTCAACTTTACAAATGATAATTTGAGAGGGAAATACAAGAGTTTGGAATATTGCTGGAGAACAAGTGACAAGTACCAAGAAAGATTCAACAATGACTTATATATTATGAACAAATGATGAACATTCGAAAAATTGAACATATGGATCCAGAAGAAAGGCTGTTACATTAAGGAACTTAATAAGCAATATTGCAAAATAAAATACAATTGCAAAGTGTTGGAAGCATAGAAATTGTAGTGCAGAATGAACCATTCAACCATCAAAGGTCTTGAGTCTCTGCTTCAGTAACAATTTGTGGCCAAGAATTTTGTGTTCTGATAACTATCTACATGGAATCACAGAATTGTTGTAGCATAGAAAGAGGCTATTTGGCCCATTATATCCAGCATCTGCAGTTCTTGTTTTTACCCATTATATCTGAGGCAAATAGACATTATAACATTCTTTCTTTCAACTTTCCATTTGATTCCTTTTGAATATCTCCTTCTCAATCATATCCTCATGCAGTGCATTCCTGATCCTCACACTCACTACTTAGGCAAGCTTATCCTAATACTCCTTTTGCTTCTTTTACTAATGACTTTAAATCTGTGTCCTCTCATTCTTAATCCTCTCACGAGTGTGAGCATTTTCTACCTGTTTGTCCAACCCTTCATGAATTTGAATCCTTCACCAAGATCCCCCTCTCACTATTCTTTGTTCCAAGGAGAGCAGACACAATTTCCCCAATTGACATCCATAATTGAAATGAGAAGAATTCTTCCAAATTCTACATTTGTCTTCTACTGATAATCTTCCATCTATGGGAATACTTTTCCAACCATCAGGTTATATTGAACAGACAGCTCTGAAATAAGTTGTGTAGTCCAACTGCTTTATGCTGCTCTTTACGATTCACATGAATCCCCTACTGCCCATCATCACCCAAGCATATCAGTGTAACCTATTCCTTTTCTCTAATATAATTATCTTAATTTGTCTTAAAGCATGCTTTCTATCTTTCTCAAATACTCATTAAGAGTGTTTCATATTGCTCCCACATTTCAGGTAAAGAGGTTTCTCCTGAATTCCCCATTGAACTTGCTCGGATAGACATTTGCCTCTGGCTGGGGTTACAGTGGAGAGTATAATATACATTGCCCATTATAAGGCTTGCCTAATTTGAATAGCGTTGACATCAATGGAACTGAAAATCGTGTGCTGTGTATAGTAAGTAGCCAATATGATATTGCTCACTTGCATCACCATCTGAGATTATCTTCTAACCTAAGCTAACTAGAATATTTTTGTTAGGGACCGGAACTGGGTCCACTTTTGTTTGTCAGTTGTATAAATGATTTGGTTGAGAATATCGGAGGCATGGTTAGTAAGTATGCAGATGACACCAAAATTGGTAGTGTAGTGAACAGTGAAGAAGGTTATCGAAGATTACAAAGAGATCTTGATCAATTGTTTCAATAGGCTGAAGAGTGGCATTTGGAAAAATATGAGGTATTGCATTGTAGTTAAACAAGCAAGGGCATGACTTATATAATTAATGGCCACACTATGGGTTGTGTTGTAGGACAGAGTGATCTGGGAGTTCAGGTGTATAATTCTTTCAAATTGACATCAAAGATACACGGGATGGTTAAGAAGGTATTTAGCAGGCTTGCGTTCATTGCTGAGAACTTTGAATTTCAGAGTTGGGTCATCATGTTACAGTTGTGCAAGATGTTGGAATACTGTGCACAGTTCTGGTTGCTCTGTTATAGGAAGGATATTATTAAACTGGAGAGGGGTCAGAAAGATTTAGCAGAATATTGCTAGGAATGGAAGGTTTAAGTTATAAGTATCAGCTGGGCCCTTTTTTTACTGGAGGGTAGGATTTTGAAGGGTGACCTTACAGCGGTTTATAAAATCATGAGGGACATGATTTTATAAAGGTAAATCATAGAATCCCTGCAGTATGGAAGCAGGTCATTCGGCCCATCAAGTCCAGAGACCATCCCAGCCAGAGCTACTACCATCCCCTGCCATAACCCTGCATTTTCCATGGCTAGCCCACCTAGCCTGCATGTTCCTGGACACTACAGACAATTTTAGCAGGGCACATCCACTTAATCTGCACAATTTTGGACTATGGGAGGAAACCAGAGTACCAGAAAAAACCCACACAGACACATGCAGAATGTGCAAAGTCCACACAGACAGTTATCCAAAGTTGGAATTGAAACCAGGCCCCTGGTGATATGAGTCAGCAGTGCTAATCAGTGAGCCAAAGTGCCACCCCAAGCAAAGATCTTTTTCCAAGGGTGCATGAGTTCAAAACTGAGGGCATATTTTTAAGGTGAGAGGAGAAAGATTTAAAAAGAACTTGAGGGACAACTCTTTTTTTACAGAGAATGTTAGTATTTGCCACCAGAGGAAGAGGTGGGTGCAGGTATAGTTACAACATTTAAAAGATATTTGGATAAGTAAATGGAAAGATTTGAAGGGATATGGGCCAAATGCTGGTAGGTTGGACAAATTTAATTTGGGAACATGGTAAATGTGGACTGGTTGGACTGAAGAGTCTGTATCCATGCTGTATGACGTAATGGCTGCTAGTTCTAGGATCGTCTGCAAATGGAAGTATCTGTATATTTACCTTGTTGAATCCATTCACTGTTCTAAAGACCATTATCAGGTCACCTCTTAGACTGCTCTTGTCCAGAGAAAACTGACCTCAACCACAAAAGTTTTTTTTTCAATATCTGTAACTTCTCAATTCAAATGACATCCGTCAAATCTTTTTTTTATATATAACAACATAACTTATATCTTACTGCTTACCATCTTAAAGCCTGAAACATATTGTTTAAATTTTCCATTAGATCTCCAGGGCCATCTGTTCCAGCTAAATGAATCCCACTTTTGACAAACGTATAATGATGGAATGATAATATGCCTGGTGTAGCCACACAAGTATGATTATTGTTCCTTTTACTATTTGCAGCAGTGATTGAAATAATGAAGGTGTTGCGCATGTGAGCAGCAACCATAAACTTTCAGCCTGTCCATAAAGCTCATTTGATTCATAACTTGACTTCAGAAGCCACATTATTGGAGCTGGAGAGCCTAAGCAGGGCTGCAGTCATTCATTACCCATTTGAAATAACTTCTACCACACACAATGGGTAGCTAGCAACCCTTTCCCAACACACTGGAAATGCTGACAAACAGGAAGAATTGGTGGTTGTCCCATCTATCTGTCCGTGGAACTTCTCATAGCCACAGATATAGGTCCCCAGTACCCATGGCTCAGGATGCGGAGGGGAATTAAAGGAAACCTTGCTGCTCTTTCCCTTCTCTCTCCACTAACAGTCACCTACAGAATTCTTAAATGTTCACAGAGTTGCTCCTAATTCTTAAATGTTCACAGAGTTGCTCCTAATACTGACTTGCTTCTCCTGGGTGAGTACCATATTTGATCCCGGTCTCTCCCGATCTCTCTGCACCTCTGGCCTCTGGCCAGATTTCTTGAGGTCTGGAATAGATTGAGCAGCTACTAACGTGTAAGATTTTCTAAAACTTTAGCACTCCAATGCAACCCCATGCCCACTTCTAAGCATCCAAAGGTGCAACTGACAAGATTCCAGCCATTATGAGCAACATATGGCATGTTAGAAATGTGTGTAACTAACTTCACCCTGCATTATTTAACAAGGGGATACCCAGCTACAAGAAAGTCTTATTATAAACTTATAACTTCTCATTTTCAATATATAGTTTAATGGTTCTTCCTTCCATGGCTTCAAATGATGGAGTGCCCAAAATCTGCAGGCAGTACAGCAACATTTTGAACAAATTAAACGTCACTACAAACAACTTGGGTTTTGATTGATTGTAAAGCGAGAAGGAGGAAGCAGCCAACTGGCTCACAGATATTTGGATTTAATAAAATATGTTCAATAGAAATAATTTCCCAGGTCATCAGCATTGTTACCTTTGTTATCTGGAACCTTAAAGTGTGACTGACAAAATGAATATAGATTTGTCTTCCAAAGGATTGATTTAAATGCATTTACAGCATAACTTAATTATAGCCATTTAGTGTTAATCAGGTTGTTGGACACTTTATTCTTGTAATTGGGTGACTCTGTGGTTGGATTTTATGTTGGCTATGTCTTCACTACCCCCCAGTCCCCACAGAAATGTCTATCATTAGCCAGACATCAGAAACCCCAGCTCCCCTACTGTGATATGGGGACTGCATCACTAGTTTTAGAGTCGTGTTTTGCCACCCCAGCTACCATCTGCAGTTATACAGGGCCTGAAAGAGACCACATCTGGAGAATTACATGCACTTTTGGTCTCCCTACCTAAGAAGGGATATAAAGTTCTGACAGGGATAGACAGATTAAATGCAGAAAAGATGTTTTCCCTGGTTGGGCAGTCCAGAACCAAGGGTCATGGTCTCAGAATATGCAATAGGTCACTTTGGACTGAAATGAGGAAACAGTGTAGAATTCTCTGCCACAGATGGCTGTGAGAACCAAGTCATTGAGTATATTCAGTAGTTCTTTTTAATTTTAAAGGTATTGAGGAGTATGGGGAGAAAATGGTATTGAGAAAATATGGTATTGAGATAGAGAATCAACCATGATCATACTGAGTGCTAGCACAGGTTCAAAGGCCTGAATGACGTCATTCTGCTCCTAGTTTCAATTTGTGATGAAATTTCACCCAAGAAAGCTGCTGACATCTCAAGAGCACCAACAGCATCAGAATTGAGCAATGACCACTGCTGAGACAATAAACAATCCCTGAGGTGTTCTCATGAATCCTGGAAGTCCAGAGATATTGGACAGACCAGCCTGCCATCCCCAGTGTGACTTCAAGGGAGTATTATCTCCAGAGGATGCCTCTAATGGGCACAGATTACAGCCCAAAGGAGTTAACTCCCTTCCTACCTACAGCAACCCACTTAATGAAAACTGCTATCTCTGCCATAATCTGCTGCAGGTAATTTAACAACAGAGATGAAATGAAGCCCTGCATTGACCTTTTCCACACTCTGTAATGTTGTGAACAGGTTTAGATTGGATAGGATGGTGATAGGCACTCAGATGGTTTATTTTACAAGCTCTCTACTACCTTTAGGAACACTGGTGGGAGACTATAAAATCCGGTCCCTATATATGAGAATGAGAAGAGAGGAAAGCATTTATTAGACACTTATTGTGCTTAGATTTTTCTTTAAAGCCAATTTCTTCTGAGCACTTTGCTTTGAGCTAATGTACTTCAACACCGACATGACTGGAATTTACAGTTAATAGCACTTTCAAACCTGTCCTTCTATTTCCACGTTTGCTGAGAGATCAACAGACATATAGTAATTATATTAAAGCAAGGAAGATTTTACTCCATGACCAATCTATGCTTTCCTAATCATTTCTGTTACATATAAGGTAATGATTTTAGAAGTTCGATTCAACTTTGATGAATACTGTTCATTTCCAATTAAATGAATTTCCAAACCAAGCCAGTCCGCACATCATTCAAAATTGAATTTTGTGTCAAGTGTTTGACAGATTACTATTAAGCATTGTTCCAGGCATTTGCAGAAGTAATAATAGATATCAGAAGTTATATGAGCAAATCGCGGGATTGATACATTAATCATGTGGAAAAGATGTCCGCTATAATGCCAACATGTAACTAATGGATTATGGCTTAAAATTTGATACAGTATATAACCTCTTCATTTTACACCAAATGGAATTTACTTCATTTAATGATCAACACTTTTATCATACCGAAGGCACAAAAATTAAAATTGTGTTTAAATTCTTACTGAAAATAAGGGCTTTTGTTTGTTTTGTTTTGCTATAATGCTTTGTACCTGAGATATATTTAATATCACAACTTATATAATACGTGTTTGCTACTGAACAAAATCTGTCTTTAAATCTTTTCAAATAAGCAAAAGTTTACTAAAATAATAGAAGCAGTAGATGACTTTTATAGGTTTTTCCATTACGTCTGCATGTACAGTACCTCTATTTTCTTAATTTGACAGCATTGATGCTTTTGTTAATTGTATCTAATTTATGCAATTCACCAGAGTTCAACTCAAACAGTTGTTCACAGTATAAACTGAGTAGGATTTTGTAAAACTGTTGATGAGCTTCTGTTTCTTTTCTGGTATTATTATGAAGATTTGATAAGCCTAAAGTTGAACAAATATTATTTCGGATTGAATTTCACAGCTGCTTTGCTTGGAAGTGTTTTTTAATATAAAATGTCAGGTCACTTTGAAATTGCATTTTATTGATATTGGTGTGTTTAAATAAAATAATAAAAGTCTGGCTGTTTTTGTCATTTTCTTGTAGCCAGGTGGACTATAGGAGATAATAATGACTATAATGAAAAATACGATTTCACTAACCTCTGTATTTCTTGAACTGCTTTCTCAGCAGCACTGGAGGTGAACAATTCAAATCATGTTGTTGAGACCATGCATTCAGATGCTTGCTCAATTTCTGTTGTCTCCAGCCCCACCTACTCCATAAACTCAGCCACCCTCCACCATATTTACCAAATTTATGAAAAAAAAGCAGAAAGTCATTATAAATCAATGTTACTGTAGAACATAGAACATTACAGTGCAGTACAGGCCTTTTGGCCCTTGATGTTGCGCTGACCAGAGGAATCATTCTGAAGCCCATCTAACTGACACTATTCCATTCTCATCCATATGCCTATCCAATGTCCATTTAAATGCCCTTAAAGTTGGCGAGTATACTACTGTTGCAGGCAGAACATTTCACACCTCTACTACTCTCTGAGTAAAGAAATTACCTCTGACATTTGTCCTACACCTATCATCCCACAATTTAAAGCTATGTCCCCTTATGCTAGCCATCATCATCTGAGGAAAAAGGTTTTCACTATCCAACTTATCTAACCACTGATTATCTTATATGTCTTTTATACTATGTAGAAAATGTCTAATAATCTTGGACAATGCACTGAATTTGAGACAATCAGGGCATTGGCTATGAGCTGATTATGTTTGTACATTGTTATAGTTCAAGCAAATCAGACAAATACAGGTGACAATACAGACCAAGATAATTAAAATGTTACAATGCAACAAGGAATTGCAGATGCTGAAAATCTGAAACAAAAACAAAAATTGCTGGAGAAATTCAGTAGATCTGGCAGCATCAATGGAGAGCAAACAAGAGTCAACATTTCGAGTCCATTGATGCTTCTTTGGAACCAATTAAAATATTAATGCCTTGACCCAGAAGACTGCCCTCCTACATATTGCACTCAACACAGATATTGCAGGATTTGATGAGGAGTAAATTACAGTTGGAATTCACCAGGCTTATGTCTAAAGATTGTATTTTATGCTTTCATACAAAAAAAAAAGTTTCTCTCTTATTTTGCTGCTTCATGGTATGCACCACTGTTCTGACTGGGAGGATGGCTCGCTTTATCACTAGCCAGCACACAACAGTGGCATTTGGTATCTCATCCACCAAGATGCACTCCTATCTTGTCTGAAGGTATCATTGCCCAACAACACTCTTGTGTATCCGTTTGGAGTCATAGAGTCATAGTGAAGTACAACACGGAAAAAGCCCCTTTGGTCCAACTCGTCCATGCTGGCCAGATATCCGAACCTAATCTAGTCCCATTTGCCAGTACTTGGCCATATCCCTCTAAACCCTTCCTATTCATATACTCATCCAGATGTCTTTTAAATGTTGTAATTGAACCAGCCTCTACCACTTCCTCTGGCAGCTCCTTCCATACATGCACAACCTTCTACGTGAATATGTTGCCCTTATGTCCCTTTATATTTTTTTCCTTTCACCCTAAACCAATGCCCTTTAGTTTTGGACTCTCACACCCCAGGGAAAAGATTTTGTCTACTTACCCTATCTATGCTCCTCCTGATTTTATAAACTTTTATAAGGTCACCACTCAGCCTCTGATGCTCCAGGGAAAACAGCCCTTACCTATTTAACATCTCCCTATAGCATAAACCCTCCAACCCTGCCAACATCCTTGTAAATCTTTTATGAACCCTTTCAAGTTTCATGACATCGTTACGATAGGAGGGAGACCAGAATTGCACCCAATATTCCAAACGTGGCCTAACCAACGCCCACTACAGCAGCAACATGACCTCCCATCTCCTTTACTCAATGCTCTGACCAATACAGGAAAGCATACAAAACACCTTCTTCACTATCCTGTCTACCTGTGACTCCACTTTCAAGGAACTATGCACCTGCATTCCAAGGTCTCTTTGTTCAGCAACATTCCCCAGGACCTTACCATTAAGTGTATAAGTCCTGCTCTGACTTGCCTTTCCCAAAATGCAGCACCTTGCATTTAGCTAAATTAAACTCCATCTACCACTCCTCAGCTCATTGGCCCATTTGATCAAGATCCCATTGTACTCTGAAGTAATCTTTTTCGCTGTCTACTACACCTCCAATTTTGGTGTAATCTGCAAACGTACTAACTACACCTCCTATGTTCACACCCACATCATTTATATAAATGACGAAAAGCAGTGGACCCAGCACTGATCCTTGTGGCACACCACTGATCACAGGCTGGAGAATGTGTTGCTGGGAAAGCACAGCAGTCCAGGCAGCATCCAAGGACCAGGAGAATCAAAGTTTTGGGCATAAGTCTTTCATCAGGAATGCCTGAAATGTCAATTCTCCTGTTCCTCGGATGCTGCCTGACCTACTGTACTTTCCCAGCAACACACTCTCAACTCTGATCTCCAGCATCTGCAGTCCTCACTTTCTCACACTGGCCACAGGCTGCCAGTATGAAAGACAACCCTTCACCACCACCCTCTGTTTCTACCTTCGAGCCAGTTCTGTATCCAAATGGCTAGTTCTCCCTGTATTCCATCAGATTTAACCTTGCTAACCAGTCTGCCATGAGAAAACTTGTCGAAAATCTTACTGAAGTGCAGATAGATCACATCCACCGCTCTGCCCTCATCAATCCTCTTCAGTACTTCTTCAAAAAACTCACTCAAGTCAGTGAGACAAGATTTCCCAAGCAAAAAGCCATATTGACTATCCCTAATCAGCCCTTGCCTTTCCAAATACATGTAAGTCCTATCCCTCAGGATTCCCTCCAAAACTTGTCCACCAACAATGTCACTGGTCTATAATTCCCTGGCTTGTCCTTACCGCTTTCCTTAAACATTGGCACCACGTTAGCCAACCTCCAGTCTTCCGGCACCTCACCAGTGACTATTGATGATAGAAACACCTCATTAAGAGGGCCAACAATCACTTCCCCAGCTTGCCACAGATTTCTTGGGTACACCTGCTCAGGTCCTGGGGATTTATCCATTTTTATGCATTTAAGACATCCAGCACTTCATCCTCTGCAATATGGACATTTTCAAGGTGTCACCATCTATTTCCCTACATTCTATATCTTCCATGTCATTCTCCACAGTAAATACTAATGCAAAATACTCATTTAGTATCTCCCCCATCTCCTGCAGCTCCACACAAAGGCTGCTTTGCTGATCTTTGAGGGCCCTATTCTCTCCCTAGTTACCTTTTTGTCCTGAATATATTTACAGCGTCCCTTTGGATTCTCCTCAACCCTATTTGCCAAAGCTATCTCAAGTCCCCTTTTTGCCCTCGTAATTTCCCTGTTAAGTCTACTCCTATCACCTTTATACTCTTCTAAGCATTCACTTGATCTCTGCTGTCTATACCTGGCATATGCTTCCTTCTTTTTCTTAACCAAACCCTCAGTTTTTCTCGTTATCCAGCATTCCCTACACCTACCACCTTTGGCTTTCACCTTCACAGGAATAAATTGTCTCTGGACTGCGTTATCTCATTTTTGAAGGCTTCCCATTTTGCAGCTGTACCTTTACCTGAGAACAACTGCCCCCAATCAGCTTTTGAAAGTCCTTGCCTAATACCGTCAAAATTGGCCTTTCTCCAGTTTAGAACTTCAACTTTTAGATCTGGTCTATCCTTTTTCATCATTATTTCAAAACTAGTAGAATTATGGTGGCTAGCCCAAAAGTGCTCCCCCACTGACACCTCTGTCACCTGCCCTGCCTTATTTCCCAAGAGGAGAAAGTGAGGTCTGCAGATGCTGGAGATCAGAGGAAGATTGCAGGTTAGGAAGGCGGTGCTGAGTTCGAGGGATTTGACTGAGACAAGGTGGGGGGAGGGGAAATGAGGAAACTGGTGAAATCTGAGTTCATCCCTTGTGGTTGGAGGGTTCCTAGGCGGAAGATGAGTTACTCTTTCCCAAGAGTAGGTCAAGTTTTGCACCTTCTCTAGTAGTTACATCCACATACTAAATCAGAAAAATTTCTTGTACACATTTGACAAGTTCCTTTCCATCTAAACCCTTAACATTATGGCAGTCCCAGTCTATGTTTGGAAAATTAAAATCCCCTATTATAACCAACCTATTATTCTTACAGATAACTAAGATGTCCTTGCAAATTTGTTTCTCAATATCCTGCTGACTACTTGGGGGGTCTATAGTACAATCCCAATAAGGTGATCATCCCTTTCTTATTTCTCAGTTCCACCCAAATAACTTCCCTGGAATGTATTCCCAGGTATATTCTCCCCAAGTACAGCTGTAATGCTCTCCATTACCAGAAATGTCACTCCCTCGCCTCTCTTGCCACCCTTTCTATCCTTCTTACCGCATTTGTATCCAGGAACATTAAGCTGCCAGTCCTGCCCATCCCAGAGCCATGAATCTGTAATTGCGTTGTTATCCCAGTCCCATGTTCCTAATCATGCCCTGAGCTCATCTGCCTTCCCTGTTAGGTCTCTTGCATTGACATAAATGTAGTTTAATTTATCAGTCCAACCTTGTTCTCTGCTTTGTTCCTGTCTGCTCTGACTGTTTGATTTGCTCCTTTTCTCAACTGAAGTTTCAGACTGATCTCTTTCCTCACCATTTCCCTGGGAGCCAACCCCCCACCCCCCACCCCCCGCCCATCTTCCTTGTTTAAACCCTCCCGAGCAGCTCTAGCATATCTCCCTGCCAGTGTATTGGCCCCCTTCCAATTCAGGTGCAATCCATCCTTCTTGTGCAGGTCTCTTCTATCCCAGAAGAGATTCCAATGATCCAAATATGCGAACCCTTCTCCCCTCCACTAGCTCCTCAGCCATACATTCATCAGCTCTATCCTCCTATTCCTACACTCACTGGCTCTTGACACCGGGATTAATCTAGATGCAACTATTCTTAAGGACATCATTTTTAAATTCCTGCCTAACTTTCTATACTCTCCTTTCAGACTCGCATCCTTTTCCCTTCCTGTGTCATTAGTACAATGACTCCCTGCAGGTCCCTCTCCCCTTTGAGAATATTCTGCACCCTCTCTGAGATATCCCTGATTTTGGCACAAGGGAGGCAGCATACCATTCTGATTTCTCACCTCTGTCCGCAGAGACATCTGGTTGTGCCTCTGACTAGAGAGGCCCCTATCACAGATGTAATCCGACATATCCCTCATTTCATTCGAGCCATTCTCATTACTAGAAACTTGGCTGCTCGTGCTACCTTCCCCGAAGAGTCCGTCACCCTCTACATTTTCCAAAACAGCATTCTTGTTTGAGATGGGGATAACCTCAGGTGACTCCTGCATTACCTACCTCCCTCTCCTACCGTTCCTGGAGTTAACCCATCTACCTGACTGTCTGTGGCTTTTCTCCCTTCCTATAACTGGCATCCGTCACACTTTCTAGCTCCTGTTAAATTCCTCATTGTCTATAACTGCCACTCCAACTGATCTATTTGATCTGATAGGATTCACAATCAAAGACACTTCCAGTAAGTATAATCATCAGTAACATGGAAACTCTCCCTAAACTCCAACATCCAACAGGAAGAGCATATCACTTTACTGAAGACCCTTCACAATTTGCTCCTTCACAATCTACAGATCCAGAAAATAGCACCATCTTATTGCTCTAAAAAAGCTGCTACTGGTTAAATTAATACTTATGGTTTATATTTTTAAAATTTAATCAAGAGACCATCTCAATAAAACATATAATCAATAAAGAACCCATTCTACTCACTATTGTAAATTTACAGCAAGATTACATATAAAGACGATACACTTATCAGTTCCTGTGCTGTGAGCTCTCCCACACAAGTTGTTCCAATTTCACTGTTTGTTGTTTTTTCCTTGATATACTCCAATATCCAGAGATATGAACTTAAACAGCAAAGGCAGTAACTGTGCAGATTCACTGCTGTATCAGACAACAGTATACGTTTCTTTGTCTGACCATGTGGTCGCTGTCTTTGTCGGTCTTCCTCCTTTTTAAAGTGCCAATGATTTGATTTTTTTCGCACCCAAAGTTCCAAAAGAATGCAACAGCATATCAAACAGTAATTTCTGCTCCTGCAATTCAAGGAAATCACCTTAAACCTAAAATACATCAAAAAAGAGTCAGCTATTATAGCCACAACCTTTTCCGGTCCTCCTGGCTGCAGTGTGCAGGTAGAGCACTGCTAACTTTCTCTGGGAAGACTGCAGAGTGTCCTTGAGCAGGGAGGACCTTGACAAATGTATTTCCTGGCCCTTTCTAAACATTTTGTATCAGTAAGAGAGTACACACAATGTCATCCAACTAACTTAGGCACGTTAACATGGAAGCCTAAACTGAGAGATTCTTGATTTTAACAGGGATTATTTATCTATATTTCCAAAGAAAAATATAGTTGCACTGCTGAGGCAGCCTTATGCCATCTATCAACTTTCATTCAATAGTTCCATACCTATTCTAAAGCCTGTTAATCATATTTTGAAAAGAAAATATCTTTATTGACTTCCCACACCTAATTTCGGTTAGATAATTCGTTACAAGCTGGTTCTCTAATTTATTGATTACATTTCGGTGTGTTCCCAGAATTATGTTAATGCTATTAACTTGGATCAGCACTCCTGTTTTGCAGATCTCCTCATTCAATGATCTCCCTTATTCTTTTGCTGGTGCGCTGTTAATTTTGAGCTTTTTAACATATATATATATACATATAAGTAGAGCAACCAATGTGTTGGGAATGTGAATTCCCTTCAGTTATTGTGGTGTTAATATAAAAGGTTCCTTACTTGGAAGTTGCTCACCCAGAACTCTCCACTGGCAAGCATGAGAACAGAGGACCTTCTGTGAATCTATTCTGAATAAGTTTGTAGAGCATAGAACATAGAACAGTACAGCACATTACAGGCCCTTTGCTCCTCGAAGGTGCACTGACCTATGAAAGCCATCTAACCTACACTATTCCATTCTTGTCCATATACCTATCCAATGACTATTAAATGCCCTTAAAATTGGCAAGTCTGTTACTGTTGCAGGCAGTGCATTCCACGCCCATACTTCTCTCTGAGTAAAGAAACTACCTCTGACATATCTATATCTCCTATATCTATCACACCTCAATTTAAAGTGATGTCCCCTTATGTTAGCCGTGCCATCTGAGGAAAAAGGCTCTCACTGTCCAACCTATCTAACCCTCTGATTATCTTATATGTCTCAATTAAGTCACCTCTCAACCTTCTTCTCTCTAATGAAAACAGCCGCAAGTCACTCAGCCTTCCCTCCATACCAGGCAACATCCTAGTAAATCTCCTCTGAACTCTTTCCAAAGCTTCCACATCCTTCTTATAATACGGTGACCAGAACTATGTGCAATACTCCAAGTGAAGCTGCAACAGAGTTTTGTGCAGCTCATGGTTTCGAAACTCTATCCCTCTACCAATAAAAGCTAACACACTGTAAAACTTTTTAACAACCTGGATTGTGTCTGCTGATAAGTCCCTTCTACCGAGAATAAGCTCTTGCTATTGCAACCAGATTACCTGGTTGCATTTAGGCATCCATCCCATGTTCCCCTGTCCCAGAATCAACAGCATGGACAGAGGCTTGCTCCTCCTCGACATTCTAATTTCCCCAACTTCGATTGTCCCACTTGCCTGCATTTGGCCCATAGTCTTCTCAACCCTTCCTGTTCATGCACTTGTCTAAATATCTTTTAAATGTTGTAACTATAACTGCATCTACTATTTCCTCTGGCAGTTCTTTCCACACACAAACCATCAGCTATATGAAAAAGTTACCCCTTGAGCCCCTTTTAAATTTTTCTCCTCTCACCTTAAAAGTATCCTTTCTGGTTTTGAACTCCCTTAATCTAAGAACAAGACCTTTGCTTTTCACCTCATTTATGCCCCGCATGATTTTATAAACCTTTATAAGGTCACCCCTCAGCCTCTGATGCTTCAGGGAAAAAAGCCCCAGCCTATTACAGAATGGGTGCTGTAATGTCCGGCCTTTGTTCTGCATTTATCCATAGAATCCCTACAGTATAGAAACAGGCTATTTGGTCCAACAATTTCCAAACTGACTCTCTGGAGAGCATCCCACCCAGACTCACCCCTCTACTCTATCCTTGTAACTCTGCATTTCCCATGAGTAATCCACCTAACCTACTGATCCCTGGACTATGGGCAATTTAGTATGACCAATCCAACCAACCTACATAGAGAGTCATAGAGTCACAGAGATGTACAGCATGGAAACAAACCCTTCCATGCAACTTGTCCATGCTGACCTGATATCCCAACCTAATCTAGTCCCATTTGCCAGCACTTGGACCATATCCCTCCAAACCCTTCCTATTCATAGATCTATCCAGAAGTCTTTTAAATGATGCAATTGGTCTAGCCTCCACTACATCCTCTGGCAGCTCATTCCACGCACACAACCCTCTGCTTGAAAAGGTTGAAACTTAGGTCCCTTTAATATCTCTCTTACTCTAAACCTATTCCTTCTAGTTCTGGACTCCTTCAACCAAGGGGAAAACTTCCTCTATTTATCTTATCCATGCCCCATGTGATTTTATAAACTTCTATAAGGTCGCCCCTCAGCCTCCGACACTCCAGGAAAACAGCCCCAACCTATTCAGCCTCTCCTTACAGCTCACATCCTTGAAAATCTTTTCTGAACCCTGTCAAGTGTCACAACATCCTTCCAATAGCAAGGAGACCAGAATTGCACACAATATTCCAAAAGTGACCTAATCAATGTCCTGTACAGCCACAACATGACCTTCTAATTCCTATACTCAAAACTCTGACCAATAAAGGAAAGCATACCAAATGCCTTCTTCACTATCTTATCTACCTGTGACTCCACTTTCAAGCAGTTATGAACCTGCACTCTGAGGTGTCTTTGTTCAGCAACCCTCCCTAGGACCTTATCATTAAGTGTATAAGTCCTGCTCTGATTTGTTTTTCCAAAATGTAATACCTCAAATTTATCGAAATTAAACACCATCTGTCACTCCTCAGCCCTTTGGCCCATCTGATCAAGATCACGTTGTACTCTGAGGTAACTTTCTTCGTTGTCCACTACTCCTGCAATTTCGGTATCATTTACAAATTTACTAACGATACTTCCAATGTTCACATCCAAATCATTTGTACAAATGATGAAGCAACACTGAAAAGCAACCCTCCACCATCACCGTCTGTCTTCTACCTTCGAGCCAGTCCTGTATCCAAGTGGGTAGTTCTCTCTGTATTCCATGAGATCCAACCTTGCTAACTAGACTGGTGTGGGGAACCATGCTGAAGGCTTTACTGGTAGAAGATATTGGAACACCCAGAGGAAACCCTCATAGACACAAGGAGAAGGTGCAAACTCCACACAGACAGTCACCTGAGGCTGGAATTGAACCAAGGTCGGTTCAATTCACTTGACCCATATCTTTTCCAAGAATCAGGTAGAAAAGTGCATCATTTCTTGTTGGACTGAACACATTCTGCTGCAGGAAACTCTACGGAACACCTTCTAAGAACACTTGCTCTTGATTGCCCCTAACATTTCCAGCTTTCCAGTCTATATTTGGATAATTGAAATCTCCCATTTTAACTACTCTGTAATGTTGGAATTTCTCCATAATTTCTCTGCAGATTTATTTCTCTACATCATTTTCATTAGTTATTGAAAGGAAGTTAGGTAGACCACACTGAACAACATAAGAGACATCCTCTTTATCCAGCAGTGCAATGCCCTCCTCTACAAATACTTCGCCCCTCCTGTCTGTCTTCATTCTCTGTCTTTCTTGAACAAGTTATACCCAGAAGTATTTAACACCTATCTTGACTTTCCTTGAGCCAGGTGTCTGTAATTGTACAATATCATGACAATAGACAATAGACAATAGGTGCAGGAGTAGGCCATTCTGCCCTTCGAGCCTGCACCACCATTCAATATGATCATGGCTGATCATCCTTAATCAGTATCCTGTTCCTGCCTTATCTCCATAACCCTTGATTCCACTATCCTTGAGAGCTCTATCCAACTCTTTCTTAAATGAATCCTCAAGGGTACACAAGCCCAGTCGCTCCAGTCTTTCAGCGTAAGGTAGTCCCGCCATTCCAGGAATTGACCTCGTGAACCTACGCTGCACTCCCTCAATAGCCAGAATGTCTTTCCTAAAATGTGGATACCAGAACTGCACACAGTACTCCAGGTGTGGTCTCACTAGGGCCCTGTACAGCTGCAGAAGAAACTCTTTGCTTCTATACTCAATCCTGTTGTTATGAAGGCCAGCATGCTATTAGCCTTCTTCACTACCTGCTGTATCTGCATGCTTACCTTCATTGACTGGTGTATAAGAACACCCAGATCTCTTTGTATTGCCCCTTTACCTGAATTGATTCCATTTAGGTAGTAATCTGCCTTCCTGTTCTTGCCACCAAAGTGGATAACCATACATTTATCCACATTAAACTGCATCTGCCATGCACCTAACCTGTCCAGGTCACCCTGTAATCTCCTGACATCCTCCTCACATTTCACCCCGTCACCCAGCTTAGTATCATCAGCTCCATTCTGAAATTGAGCCGTTTATCATTACTCTTTGTTTCCTGTCAGCCAATCAACTTTCAATCCAAGTTAGTACATTGCCCCCAATACCATGCCCCCTAATTTTGCTCACTAACCTCCTATGTGGGACTTTATCAAAAGCTTTCTGAAAGTCCAGGTACACTACATCTACTGGATCTCCCTCATCCATCTTCAGAGTTACATCTGCAAAAAATTCCAGAAGATTAGTCAAGCATGATTTCCCCTTCATAAATCCATGCTGACTCTGTCCTATCCTGTTACTACTATCCAGATGTGATAGTAATCCTTGTCAGTAACTCCCCAGGCTTATTTACTTAGAATGGTGTCACAATTCCTTCACTGTTGCTCAGTCAAAATCCTGGAATGTCCTGTGTCAGAGTATTGTGGGTCTCCCCTACACCACATGAACTACTTAAAACTAATTCTAGCAGCTTGACTTCAATATGTCTTCTGTGAAATAATTATTGACATTATTAGAAGCAGTATATAAATAATGATATTTCTATTATTTGAAAAAGCAAATATTCACTGCTACTATGCTGATTTAGCTGTTCTCACACACACACACTAGAATGGAGAGAAATAGGTTGCTTAAGTTGAAGTCCATACTAAATGACAAATGTAGTTTGTAATTTGTACAGTGTTGTGACTTGTCTAGCTTCAACCTGACTTTAGTGGCTTTTCTTCAGTGGCTCCAATGCATCCAATTTAAGATGTAGAGGACTAATTTAGTGATTTTCTTTCTTCTGGATATGGTTGTGATGAGTTAAATTCTTTTAAGAAGTAGTAACCTTGATGGATGGTCATCATCAGGGAACAGATTTTGAAGCTCACAAATTGGTTTGGAGAGACAGAAAGAGCTGTTTGTTCAGAGTTCTTCGGAGAACACAGGTGTTAAGCATACTCAGAGTTATTTTGTCATATGACCTAATTTCTCCATTTGCAGCTAACAACCCCTTTTTCTGAGCCATTGTGGCCTCCCCATGTAGCTCCTGGACAACTCCATCACTGGAAAAGTGCCAGCAACCTGGATAAATCAGGGTGATAATGCCTGCCTCTTCTCAGTCGGCAGCTAAACCAGTCTTGTTCCCACTACTGAGAGACTTCGTCTGGAGGAGAGACTACAACGAGGAGCCCTCATGATGCAGTTCCACAGCATTTCACTTCCATCCTCGCCACCACTCGAGCTCCATTCCAACATCTAGGAGACTCAAATTCCATCCAATCTTTTGGAAGTCACTGTCCTTCTTCTTCCTCTTACCAGTTTTAAAAGATTGCAATGAAGATTTCAATTTCATAAAATATTTGAACTCTGAAACCTGCAGTCTGGAAACATTTTGGATATTTCATGTACATCCACATTTAGACTCCAACAGATAAGTGCAATATTAACTTCTACTATCAATTGTTTGTTTCAGAAATAGACAAGTGCTTTTGAACTCTTAGATATCAGACTTGACCAATGATTAATACTCTCACCTCTGAGTCAGATGTTTGTCGGTTCATTGATAGTGAAAAAAGTTGATCACAAACTGTAGAAATGCTATGGAGCCAGGAAGACCTCTCTTGTGAATCCACCAAGATGTCAATTTAAAACAAATTACATTTATATTTTTGGTGGAATGCACTGATTTTAACACCTGCACATTCATGAAGACTTGAATTGACAGTCCCAAAGTACCTTGGTCCTTCAGCGGATTTGAACGAAGTGTGAAAAATCTGGAAATAAAATACTACCAGTACAAGTGATGATGAAGTTTTCAGATTGTTGTAACTAGTTCACCAATTAATGTCCTTTCAAAAAGAAAGTTGACATCCTTGCCCAATCTGATCCAAGTGACTCCAGTCCTACATCAATGTGGTTGACTAAAAAGTGAATTCCACAATTGTATCAAATTAAGGTTGTGAAATAAATGTTGGAGTTGCCATCATTACTTTTCTGTGAAGATTTCCAATTTACAGATCCTACTATCAATCTTATTTAGATATGTCCGGGATCAGGATAAATAGAATGGGTTGCCTCCTCCTGACAGTGGGAAATTAGGAACAGGGTTGAGTTGTATTTTAAGTACAATCTTCTTGTCTAGGTGTCAAAAAAATCATTGTTGGCCATTCCAAATATCTCCAAAATAACAATTGTCTGTACTTAATCTCTTTATACTGCTCCACCACCACTCTTTTAACTAAAATATCAAAAATCAGCTTCCAGAACTGTAACTGCATTCAACATAATTCCAAAAAGCCAAAATAGAAAAAGAAATTTCAGGACATTTTAAAGCAGTTTAAAATGCATTCTTTTTAAGTGATGTCATCCAAACCTGTGTTAAACCATTGTTTGATCTGTTCCCCTCAAATCTAACAACTAACTCTATTCTCACTTCTGATAGAACAGATGTGGTGTAACCTCAGTCTATTCCTCTCCTTAATTGCAAAGTAGACATGTTGGGTAAAAGAAAGTGCAATATGAACTTACTGGTAGCTGAGTAGTTACCACTGCTGTCTCATAGCGCCAAGGTCCAGGGTACGATTCCACCCTTGTGACTGTCTGGGTGAAGTGTGCACATTCTTCCTGTGTCTGTGTGGGTTTCCTTGGGGTATTCTGTTTTTCCCCCACAGTACAAAGCTGTGCAGGTTAGATGAATTGGCCATGCTAAATTCCCCATACTGTTCAGAGATGTTTAGGCCAGGTGGGTTAGCCATGGAAAATTCAGGATTACAAGGATGGGGTAGGGTACCGGATCAGAGCATGATGCTCTTGGGAGGGGTCAGTGTGGACTCAATGGGCTGAATGGTCTGCCTCCCATACTGTAGGGATTCTATGAAAAAACTGTCCAGTAAATAAGACTCTAAAGAGAAACAGTGTGGGTCTTCCTCTCATTAACGTATATCATGTTCCTTTGCTTTCCTCATTTACATATCAACTAAAAAGATTCCAATACCATCTGTTAATCAAGAAGACTCCAACTCATACTAATCTACAACTGCCTTCCATGAAGCAGCATGATATCACATAAACCCTAAAAGTTCCCTGTGCTGCAATTCGATTTGTCCTAAATGTTATCAAGGAAAGATCCTGACATTTTGACCTTCAATACTTTGAAGCTAGAGAACTACGAATGAACTGAAAAGAAATTTCTTGACTCAGGGTGTTGTTAGGATTTGGAATGTGCTGCCTGGGCAAGCGATGGTGGCTGATTCTACAGGAGATTTCAAAAGACAAATGAATATATATTTGAAAATAATGAATTTAGAGGGTTACCCATGTCGGGCTGAAGAATGCGGCCAGCTGGGTAGCTCTTTCAAGAGCCAGTACAGGCCATGACGGGTCGAACAACATCTTTCTGTACTATAAAATTCTATGATTCAATAAAATGCAAAACCCTCATTTTGAAGTTGAAGCTTGCATTGATGCAAAGTAACATATTAGAACTCCTTAACTTGATAGCAATTTTATTAAATGAGTTCAATAAAATTAAAAAGCTTGAAACAGCATTGAAACTAATGAGATTTATTTTTAGCAAGTGATGGTTAAAAGTGGAACACTCAATTATTGTCAATTATTCGATCTTAGCCTCTGAAAACTACAAAGACCTATTTTTAAATTTTGGATTGTTCGATCAAAGTTGAAGGCTAAGGTGTTCCAAAAGAATTTCAATGGACAGCTGTCACAGTTATGATCATAAACCCGAGGCTTTCATTGTTTTTCCAGCATTTTGTCATTTAACTAGAGTTCATTCATATGAAGCTTGCCAAATTATAAATATGGTCATTTGTAAAATCTGAACTTTTCATTAATTGTTCACCTGTGTTTGGCAAAGTTTCAGCTAACAAAAATAGTGCATTTTCTTAAGAAGATGCCACATTATTTATTTGCTTCTGGGATGTGGGAATCGCTGGTCAGACTAGCATTTATTATCCATTACTAATTGCCTTTGAGAAAGTGATGGTGAGTTGCCTTCTTGAACCACTGTAGTCCATATAGTGCAGGTATCCACAACACTATTAGGGAAGGAATTCCAGATTCTGACACAGAGACAGTAAAGGAATAATGATAAATTTCCAAGTCAGGAGAGCATGAGATTTGGAGAGGAATTTGCATGGAAGATGTTGGTGCTTCCATGCATCTGCAGCCCTTTTTCAAGGTAGCATATAGCTGTGGAATGTGATATCAGAGTGGTCTTATTCAATTATTGAGTGGATATTGTAGATGATGCATATGGCTACCACTGTTTGCAACATTGGAGGGAGTGAATGTCTAAGGTTGATGATCAGTTGCCAGTCAATTGAGTTGAGTTGATTTGGATAGTGTCAAGCTTCTTGAGAATTGTTGGAGTGGCACTCATCCAGGCAAAATGGATTGATGCTGAAAAATGTGTTTTCAGGAATTCCTGAAGAAGGGCTTATGCCTGAAATGTCGATTCTCCTGCTCCTTGGATGCTGCCTGACCTGCTGCACTTTTCCAGCAACACATTTTTCAGCTCTGACATCCAGCATCTGCAGTCCTCACTTTCTCCAAAATGGATTGATGGTACAGGAGAGCTAAGGAAAAAAGGCAAACAAAAATATTACCTTTATTATGTGTATTAAGGAGGTTAGATTGAAGAAAGTAAACAAGAAATTACTGTTCAGTTTAAAAATATGAAGAAAAATATGGCAGTGAATGACGTACAGTTGAAGTGTATTATTATTATCATAAGATTGTGTTTTAGTAATTTGCATGTATTTGATCCATTTTACTACAATAATACAACTGTTTCCAGTGTCTGAAGTGAAAGAAGATCTCTTTGATCCAACAAAGAAAGTAGGAATTTCCTGAAATTTGCTGGTGATTATCCATCATCAGGTAGGGAATTAGCTGGTTGTTTTCTTATTTAATTTGATCCTTAGAAATCCGCATGTAAAACATTGCTTTATTTCTGCAGTACATCTAAGAATGTGCAACCAGCAGATGTTTTTTTTTGATGTTGTTCAACAATAATTTATTTGAAAGTAATTCCCCCTTGAACCTGGATGGAAAAGTATTATTTTAAATACAACACATTTCTCTGCAATGATCAGCCAGACGCACAGCCACGTATAACTGGAACATCCTGAGCTTGCATAGTGGGGAAAAGCATTCTCAAAAACCTTTTTGGTTTAGCTTTAATTACTGAGCAATTATAAATTTTGAAAGAAATGCTGGAAAATTTTGTTAAAATATTCAGTACACAGTTGCTTGCAAACATGTAATTAAAATGCAGATCAATTGTCCATGTAAATACCACATGCACTAAACCTAACTGGTAGAACACAAACAAGCCAGATTCTCTAATATTGTTTAACACTGTAATTATCAAGCATTAGCCAATCAGAAGGTTTGCTAATGTTACTCAGAATACAAAATAGCCTGAGCATTTCTATCCATTCGCAAATCTGACTTGAGGCACTCAAATTAATACTGAAAATTGAATTATTTTTTGGTTTTCATCAAAATGCTTTCAGATAAAAATGCTGAGAAACTCAGCACGTTGGGCAGCATTTAAAGAGAAAGAAAGGAGTAAATGATTCAAATCTGGTATGACTCTCCTTCAGAACTTAAAAGGGGTTGAAAAACGTATATTTTATGCTGTGTTCAGTGGCAGAGGAGGAGCAAGAAGAACAGATGGTGGGGATGCCTAGAGCTAAAAAGAAAGATGCGACTAGTTGTGATGAAAAGGTGTGCCTGCATGTGTGTCTGTGTGTGGGGGGTGTATGTTGGAACATTAAGAAACTTGAAAGGGCTCGGATAAGATTTACAAGGATGTTGGCAGGGTTGGAGGATTTGAGCTATAGGGAGAGGCTGAACAGGCTGGGGCTGTTTTCCCTGGAGCATCGGAAGCTGAGGGGTGACCTTATAGAGGTTTACAAAATTATGAGGGGCATGGATAGGGTAAGTAGGCAAAGTCTTTTCCCTGGGGTCGGGGAGTCCAGAACTAGAGGGCATAGGTTGAGGGTGAGAAGGGAAAGATATAAAACAGACCTAAGGGGCAACTTTTTCACACAGAGGATGGTATAGGTATGGAATGAGCTGCCAGAGGAAGAGGTGAAGGCTGGTACAATTGCAACATTTAAGAGGCATTTGGTTGGGTATATGAATAGGAAGGGTTTGGAGGGATTTGGGCCAGGTGCTCACAGATGGGACTAGATTGGGTTGAGATATCTGGTCAGCATGGACGGGTTGGACCAAAGGGTCTGTTTCCATGTTGTACACCTCTATGACTCTATGACTCTAATTGGGAAAAGGACTCTGGAATTGTACAATTCAATATTGAGATCTAGAGGCTGAGCACTAAATTGGGTTTTGTTCTGTCTCCACAGATGCTGCGAGGTCTGCTGCATGAAATAACTCCACAGAGGCCAGTATCCTGTCACCAAGTCACACCTTATTTACACGTGGAGTGAGCTTGACACTGATCAAGCTCCCACAGAGCCAGCCCTTAGAATGAACAAAACCTCTGACACTCCTGTATATATATATTTTGTTTTATTTTGTCACCCTTTATTTACATATGCACAGTACAAGGATTCTGACCAGCTAGTTCAGAGCCAGTCCCTAGTGTGAGGAGATTCTCTTAATCTCCTGTTTATTTATTTATTTTCTCCCATAATTCCCCAACGCAACCTTAACACCCAAAGGGAGCCCAGCAGTAGTGCTTATATTTTGCCCAAATCACCCGTGGCTGTTTGAGTATGTATAGTGGTACAGTTAAAAAGACACCATTGTGCTAAAACATTATTCTATATTTCTGCACCACCAGGAAAGCACCCACATGGCTAGTGAAACACGAACAAGCAAAGTCTGATAAGGGCAATGCTTATGTGAAAAAGATGAAGGGGGTTTGGCACATTCCTACATATTTTTAAAGTTATTTTTGATTTCTATACATGGCTCTGTTAAACTGCCGAGTTTTCACCATCCCTCCAGACCTCCCCCTCACTGAGGACGAATGATCAGTCCTCAGCAAAGGACTCATCTTCATCCCCCTCTGTCCACGCATCAATGAATTTAATACACGCCGTGACATCGAACAATTCTTCCGTCGCCTCCACCTCCGAGCTTACTTTCACAATCAGGACTCCCGCCCACCTTCCGAGGACCCCTTCGCCCACCTTCAACACACTGCATCCACCTGGACACCCCGCGCTGGCCTATTACCTGCCCTCGACCTCTTCATTTCCAACTGCCGCCGGGACATTAA
>NC_057716.1:77553116-77575302 GCF_004010195.1 Chiloscyllium plagiosum | reverse complement strand
TCATTCTACTCTATGCTACTCTCTCCCCACCCCCACCCTCCCCTAGCTTATCTCTCCACGCTTCAGGCTCACTGCCTTTATTCCTGATGAAGCGCTTTTGCCCGAAACGTCGATTTCGCTGCTCATTGGATGCTGCCTGAACTGCTGTGCTCTTCCAGCACCACTAATCCAGAATCTGGTTTCCAGCATCTGAAGTCATTGTTTTTACCTCATAAATAGCAAGATGAGCTACTCATTATTCTTCAGTTTATTCTACAGTGTGGAAACAGGCCCTTCGGCCCAACCAGTCCACACCGACTCTCCGAAGATTAGTCCACCCAGACCCATTTCCCTCTGACTAATGCACTTAACACAATGGGCAATTTAGCATGGCCAATTCACCTGACCTGCACATTTTTGGACTGTGGGAGGAAACCGGAGCACCTGGAGGGAACCCACGCAAACACGGGGAGAATGTGCAAACTCCACACAGACAGTCGCCTGGAATCGAACCTGGGACCCTGGTGCTGCGAAGCCACCATGTCGCCCCACACTCCTACTTATATCTGTCAGCCAGTGCTCCCTGATTTGGCCCGATTAACAGCCCCAATCGGGAGCTGAAACATTCTATGGCTGACCTCATTACAATAGCTATACTGCATTTCACAACATTTGTTATTTTCATTTCAGATTATCCACAAAAATTTGGTTTTAGTTCAGCATGGTTTGAGAATCGACTTCAATATTGTCAATTTTACTTTTATTCTTTCATTTGATGTGAGCATTACTGGCAGGGCCAGCACTTGCTGCCCATTCCTAATTGCCCTTGAATTGAAAGGCTTGCTAATGCAGAGCATATTTAGGATTCAGTCTGTGGGTTTGGAGTCATATGCAGGCCACACTTGTTAAGGATGGCAGATTTCCTTGCCTAAATGACATTAAAGAACCAAATGACTTTTTATGACAATGGCTTTACCGTCACCATTACTGAGACTAGCTTTTAGTTGCAGATTTATGGCTTGAATTAATTCTACAGTTGTTGCAGTGGAATTCATCATTGGTCCCAACAGCATTAACCTGAACCTCCAGATTATTGTGCAGGGATATTCCCACTACACCAGTACCTTCTTCCCTCCTCCTTACCATTTTGACCATTACAAATTCTACATTGTCTCAGCCATATAACACATTTCCCTGGAACACCGAGCTTTCCTCTTTGCTCATGTGACTTGATATTGCAAATGATTCACTCTCTTTTAGCTTTCATTTCTCATTGAAATCCTTCACCAAAAGTTGCATTCTATCCTTATTAACTATCATTACTATTCCATAGCTTATTTTCCTTTCTAAACTCTTTGAAGGTTTTATTAACTCCCTGAACTGCAAATCATTTCAATAATGTGAACGAGACAGTGGTCTAGAGTAATGTATAATCTGTCTGAGACAAAGCAGAGCTTGTAATGGCCAAAATGCAACAATGGCAGACCTTCTGATTAGCTAATGCTTCATAATTACAGTGTTAAGCAATATTAGAGAATCTGGCTTGCTTTCATTCTACCAGTTAGGATTAGGACATGTGGCATTTACATGGACAATTGACCTGCATTTTAATTAGATGCTTGCAAGCACCTGTGTACTGAATATTTTAACAACAATTTTCCAGCTTTTCTTTCAAATTTTATAATTGCTCAGTAATTAAAGCGAAAACAAAAAAATATTTTTGAGGATACTTTTCCCCACAATGGAAGCTCAGGATGATTCAAATTCTGGATTTAAATCTTTCTAATCGCAGCTAATTTTATAGGCCCTGAGATTAATGAACATGGAGGTGAGCAGATGTATGAATTCATTTTCACTGAGGCAAGACAGCGAAGTCCAGCAAAGCTGCATATCCACAAGCCAGTGAATAATCCAACAAGGCCCATTAAAGAGGTCTCCTGAAAATTTCCAGTACGCCTGAGCTCGATGACTCCTCAGGCATTCAGGAATAGTGTAGTAGCCAGAAGGGGACCCCCTGCTGGGCCAACACTCCAGTAGGCCTGGAAGACTTCCCTACTTGACCACAGCTGCAGCCATTGGATATTCCGTGGAAGGGGACCAAACAGTAACCCGCCTGCTAAGGGCTCATTCTTTTATTTTAAATTCAATGATGCTGCAGAGAGGGAATCTTGGAGAATCATTTTTCCAGCACTGACCTCCAAAAGTAGTAGAAAGTTGAAAAGCCCATTGCCATTTTTAATTGGGTAGTCAGTCGGCCCTCAGGTGATTAAATTGGTTGACTGTCCCACGAGAATGTGGGGTTCTCACCCCACAGGGCCTTCAGGCCCAGGACAAAATTTTGCTCTTGGTTTTATCATTGATTTTCTTTTCTTCCTACCCTTCTGCTGCCTTTGATACTATTAATGTCATCATCCTCTTTCAATATCTCTCTTCTGTTTTACAGTGTGACTCTTTCGATGCCTTTCCAGCATTGAGACAATATTAGCAGAGGCAAGCTAGGTAACAGGCACATCATTATTAGGGCACCATTCCTGAAAACCTGCTACTGGGAGCAGTAAAATTGAGCTAATGAAATCAGCATCAAGATTTGTGTTAATGGCACCCAATTTATAGCTCTCATGATCCTTTTCCTTCTTCCGTAATTTTAAAAATCCATATATTAGCAATAAATGATCATTTCTCAAGTTAAAAATAGAAAAGACCATACTGCTTTTGTTTTGCCACTTTAATCACCACATTTCCTTTGCTCCCACCATTTGAGTACCTTCCTGTAGTTTGGAAAAGAGTAAGTAAGGTGAGTCATAGAGTCATAGAGATGTACAGCATGGAAACAGACCCTTCGGTCAAACCCGTCCATGCCAACCAGATATTCCAACCCAATCTAGTCCCACTTGCCAGCACCCGGCACATATCTCTCCAAACCCTTCCTATTCATAGATCCATCCAAATGCCTCTTAAATGTTGCAATTGTACCAGCCTCCACCACTTCCTCTGGCAGCTCATTCCATATACGTACCACCCTCTGCATGAAAAGGTTGCCCCTTAGGTCCCTTTTATATCTTTCCCCTAAACCTATGCCCTCTAGTTCTGGGCTCCCTGACCTCAGGGAAAATGCTTTGTCTATTTACCCTATCCATGCCCCTCATAATTTTGTAAACCTCTGTAAGGTCACCCCTCAGCCTCTGACACTCCAGGGAAAACAGCCCCAACCTGCTCAGCCTCTCACTATAGTTCAAATTCTCCAAACCTGGCAACATCCTTGTAAATCTTTTCTGAACCCTTTCAAGTTTCACAACATCTTTCCGATAGGAAGGAGACCAGAATTGCACACAATATTCCAACAGCGGCCTAACCAATGTCCTGTACAGCCTCCCGACTCCTGTACTCAGTACTCTGACCAATAAAGGAAAGCATACCAAACGCCTTCTTCACTATCCTATATACCTGCTACTAGAGATTGATTCTGGGCCGTTAATAGTAGATAAGAAGGAAATAGTAGATGAAATGAACAAATATTTTGCCTCTGCCTCCATGATAGAAAATACAAAAAACATTTGAGTAATAGCTGTACCTCTGAAGGTGAAAAGGAGAAGGGAAACTTGGTGAAATTACATGCACTAGTGAAGAAGTGTTGAGCAAACTGTTAGAGCTGTAGGCTGACAGGTTCTCAGGTCCTGATGAACTTTACCCGAGAGTCTTAACTGAGGTGCCTAATGAGGTAATAAATAATTGCACAAAATTTTCAAGATTCTGGAATTACACCTTCAGATTGGAAAGCCGCAAATGTAACTCCTTTATTCAAGAATGTGGAAACAGAAATCTTTCGTCCAGTTAGGCTGATGTCCTTCATTGGATGATGTTGGAATAGATTGTTAAGGAAGTTATAGTTGGGCTCTTAGAAAAGTCTATAGCAATCAAAAAGTGTCAGCATGGATTTGTCAAAGGGAAATGATACTTAATCAAATATTACAGTTCTTTGAAGAAGTAATGTACTCTGTGAAGAAAGTGAACACTGTAGATATGATTTCCAGAATATATCTAATGAGGTGCTACATAAAATGTTATCATGCCAAGCAGGAGCTCATGGCATCGGGAACAACATATAAGCAAAGATAGAAGATTGGCTGGCTAACAGAAAACATAAACAAGCAGGGTGTGATGACTGGAATCGCACAAGAATTTGTGCTAATGCCTCAGCTTTTACAGTTTAGACAAATTACTTAGATGATAGGAGTGAAATCATGGTGGCTTATTTTACAGATGAGACAAAGAAAGGTATGAAATATATTGTTAAGTGGATGCAGATGGAAACAGATAGATGTTACAAAAAGGAAAAAATCTGGAAGGTGGAGTATAATCTGAGAAAATGTGAAGCTATTGACTTAGGAAGGAAGAATAAAAAGGTAAAGTATCACTTAAACAAAGTGTGAGTGCAAAATACCAAAGTGCAAAAGTGTCCTAGTGCATGAGTCACAAATATTATTATATAGAGTACATCACATAATCAAGAAGACTAGTAGGATGAGAGGAAATGCACTTAAGTAGGGATGTTATGCTTCACTTATACAAGCCCTGGTGAGACTGCAACTTGAATACTGTGTGCAGTTTTGGTCTCTTTATTCACAGAGACAGTTCAGAGAAAGTTTACAAAGTTGATACTTGGAATGAGTGGATTGTCATATGAGGATGTATTGGACAGGCAAGTATTCCTTCCCCTGACATAATAACAGTGAGGAGTGACTTAATTGAAGTATATCATTTTGTTAGTTTCCATTGTTTTCATACTGGGCTTTGCATCTGAAATCAGCTTTTGTTGGGAATTTATCCAGTTTGTGTGTTTCTTGCGCTGTTGTTCCATTCAACCCTTGTGCATCACTGCCTATTGGTGTCAGGATGATTACAGTTTTGGTCTCTATTATCTTTGTGGTTGTAACGCATCTGCAGTTGAACCGACTGTTGACTCTTAATTCTTCCAGCTAAGTGGAAAACCGAAACCAATGTTATTGTTGTGTTTCTTAGAGAAAGTATCATGAATTGAAGTCAACGTAAATTGTAATTACCTTAATTCAGTTAATCATAAATATTATATTAACAGAAAGTGCTAACAAAATCTTGCATTACCAGAATAGTTGTTAAAACAAAACAATAAAATTGTACTCAATTGAGTTGAACGGTGGTGACAAGTGAAGACTCTCATAAATTTATCACAGGGCTTCTGCCATTCTCAATGTTATTGACAAAGAGATTGAAAAGAAAGCATCTAAGTTTGCAGTAATGTTAAACTGTCTGTGAAGGCTGAATGCATGGGACTTTTGGATATCATTTAAATAGATTTATGAGAACTAACTGCCTGGGCAGATAAATAAAGTAGCATCCAATATTAATAAATGTAAGACAATTTTTAGTTTTGATAGATCAGCAGTGATTACATAATGAACATTTTGACCTTGAAAATTAAGGCATACAGATGATTGTTAACCAGTCTTAAAATGCTTTCAAAATGCAAGCAGTAGTTTCCATGGTTCACAAAAGGTTATGGAGTTTAGTCAGACACAGAGAAAAGACGATCAAGAAAATAACAGTAAAACTACCATTTAAATTATCTAGATGCTAAAAACTAGACAGAATTGTATTCAAGCTTGTCATTCGTGTTAAGGACTGCAATTGTAAAATTTTAGCTGCTGTTCTATTGGTTGGTTTAATTTATTGTCAGTAACTATTATGTAGTTGTGAAGTTTGGTAACAATTTGTGTTTTAGCACAGTCAGTTCTTCGATAACATGATGTTTGTGTTCTTGTTCAACCCCCTGTTATAGAAACAGTGGTTAAAGTGCTGGCGATGTAATCGCATTATAGCCAACAAATGTTTGAAAACTTTGTGCTTTAGAGACAACATCCCCAATTCAATCTTGTTATAGCGAATTTGTGTTGACAAAACATGTATTCTAGCAAAACAACATTGTTTTTAAAAACATCTTAACGCTCAAGTAAGAGGCAGCACGGTGGCTCAGTGGTTAGCACTGCTGCCTCACAGCACCAGTATCCCAGATTCGATTCCAGCCTCGGGTGACTGTCAGTGGGAAGTTTGCATATTCTCCCAGTGTCTGCATGGGTTTCCTCCGGGTGCTCCGGTTTCCTCCCACAGTCCAAAGATGTGCAGATTAGGTGAATTGGCCATGCTAAATTGCCCATAGAGTTAGGTGCATTAGCTAGGGGGAATGGGTCTGGGTGGGTTACTCTTCAGAGGGTAGGTGTGGACTAAATGGGTCGAAGGGCCTTTTTCCACACTGTAGGTAATCTAATCTAATCAAAAATAAGCATTGAAAAATTGAGCAGCTACATTTTTGTGTTTTTGGGAAGTTATAAGTGGTAGCAATTTAAAAATTTATAGTTACATGTTTCCACATATCAGAAATACTCAATACGTTTGGAATGTATGTATCCTATATTAGAGAAAGGTTAGCCTACTGGTGAACCATGCCAAGCATTTTTCCATTACAAGGATAGGACAAGGAGGCCAGAATTGTTTTAAGTTCTGCTTCATATTTAAATAGAACTGTAGAGCTGCCCACGCCAAGCTGACGTCCTGATGCACGGTTGTCAGATTTGGATTGGCAAAGCATAAGATGGCCTGCAGGCTGCCAGACTTGCAGCAAATGTGATCCTTAGGTTTCCAAATGTAATCATTGCCCCTTTGTTTTTGAGGGGCCTGGAGATGACCTGAAAGCTGCTTCAAGCAAAGGAAAAGCAACTAACATTGCAGAACATTTACTTTTGCAAATTCAGAATCAGCAGTAGAATACCTCCTCACCTTGCAAAACAATAATAATCATGGAAATCTTATCCTCATTAACCTCTGATTTCAGAACTAAACATGAGGACTCAGCAGCCTGATTCCAACCATGAGCCTAAATCCTATTGTTAGTATATCCTCCCCTTCAATTCTTTTCACTTGATCATCAAAGGATGAGGGACAACCTGAAAGAAGTTTACAAAATTATGAGATGTATCAATGGAATGGATAGTTAGTCTTTTTCCCAGGGTAGAAATGTCAATTTTGAGGGGACACATGTTTAAGGTAAAAGGGAGGAAGTTTACAGGAGATGTGAGTGACAAGTTTTTCACACAGTGCCTGGAATGTACTGTCAGAGGAGGTGGTGGAGGCAGAGACAATAGCAATGTTTAAACGACAGATATATGAATATGTAAGCAACAGAGGGATATGGACCATGTAGAGGAAAACGTTTTAGTTTAGAAAGGCATCATGTCAGTGCAGTCTTGTTGTGCGGAAGGGCCTATTTTTGTGTTGTACTGTTCTTTGTTCTTTGGTAATTTAACATGCACACGGCTACCAATTGTGTTCCCTTTATCTAGAGGCATGGTAATTTTACCCTTTATTAAAAACTCCAAAAGAATTTCCTACTTGTGATTTACATAAATGACCAGTGCAGTAATCACTAGGATGAACTCTCTCTCTCTCTCTTATTTAAAATGAGTGTTATACTTCTCTTTGAACCTCTAGCACCCCTAGTAGAGACCTTGCAATTCCCCACCTCAATCTAACCAGGACTATAGTATGTTTATCTTTCTTTTAGTTTAACTTTAAAAATTGTGGACTGCAATGAGAAAGAACTGTTTTTGATGCATCTCAAAATCACATAAACTGCTTTTTAAAACAGGGATTTACCAGGTTAGGGTTTAATTTCACAGCAAGGAATTTCATACCTGTCATGAACTCTTTTTTTTGTGGCTGTAGTTTCCTGTAGCATGCAGTTGATCAGGAAAGGAGGAGTTTTTATAAGTGAAGCTGCTTGGTTCTTAGCTAACTGAGCAGTTTGGAATTAGAAACAACTTACACAGACACAGAGAAACAAAGAAACAAAAATATGTGCCAATTGTTCTCCCCAAAGAAGCTGCCTGTTCTTTGCAGTGAAAAAAATTCTGTTTAAATTTGAATAAAACAACTTACCTTTCTTGGAGCAGTTGCTGTGAGGTGTGACTTTTGAATTGATGAACCAGAGACCTTCTGCTGGAAAAAGGGAGCTATAGATGAATATGCCACTCTAAACTAATCACATTTACCTGCACGTGGTCTGTCTGCCTCTATTCCCTGCTCATTCATGGATCTGCCAAATGTTGCTATCATATCTGCTTCTATCAACACATTGTATGTACCTAACAGCCTTGGTATAAAACTACTTGCCACATGCATTCCCATTTAAACTTTCCCACTGTCACTTTAACCTGATGCACCCTAGTATTTTACATACTTAGTCTAGGAAAAGTGTTCTAACTATCCATCCTATCCATACCTGTCATAATTTTGTATACTGCTATCAGGTTGCCCCTCTGCCTCTGACACTCATATGAAAAAAATTCAAGTTTGTCAACCTCTTCTTATAACTATTACACTCCAATCGAGGCAATATCCTGGTAATTTGTTTTTGCATCCTCTCCAAAGCATCCACACCAAATGAATATTTGGACGAACAATGCCATTTGCATGAAGTTAAAAATCATACAACACCAGGTTATAGTCCAACAGGTTTATTTGGAAGCACTAGCTTTCGGAGCGCTGCTCCTTCATCAGGTGGTTGTGTCCCTTCATCAGGGTGTCAGTGAGCAGGTTGGTGGTAAGCAGGTGCTGCTCCATAGCACTGTTAATGACCTGGTCCTTTCCTTTGCTAATGATCAGACCCCACTGGACTATAACCCACTGTGTGTGATTTTTAACTTTGTACACCCCAGTCCAACACTGGCACCTCCAAATCATGATTAACATAAAGTGAATCAAAATACTGAAGATGCTGAAAATCTGAAACAATGTCTCAAGTCCAGTATGATTTTTCCTCTGAACTTACTCCTGATAAACAAAGGATTCAAAGGGTATAAAGAGTAGACAAGCAAGTAGAAGTGAAGCCACAAGCAGATCATTCATGATCTTATCACATTGCTTGAGGGGCTAATTCCTTCTCATAATTCATTTGTTCACACACATGATCAAACCTTAGAAAAGGGTTAACAAACATTGTTTTTAATATGACAAAGTTTCAGCTTCTCCCCAGTCACCAAACTGGAATAGTGAAGCAGAAAATGCTCTGACTTATTATTCTGTTCCTCTAACACCCATTGATACAATCAAGAAGCCCTCATTTTACTTTACTGTGGTGTGACAGAAAGCTTAATTTCAGAGAGAGTACTTTGGATGTGGCACACCACCCACATTGCTTCAAGACAATGAAGAGAACAGCCCTTTAATTTGATATAATATCCACTTGTATGCACGTCCTAATTGATAATTATAAATTTTAATGAAAGTCACTCGCAGTGAATATAAATTATTCCATCAATATATGTCGATAATGAAGAAGAGAATAAAAATAGCACTTTTGTGGATAATCAAAAATAATTTCAGCTTTGACTCTGTCCAGAATGGCCCCAAGGGATTTTTTTTAATCACAATTTCAATCTATAATGCTCCATGCTCAAAGTAAAAAGTCTGAAAACAACTTTAATAACTTCAACAAGAGCGAAATCTCTCCATTAGGAAGTGAGAACATATTTTAACTTCAGACATAGTAAGTAGAATCAGATAAAATATTCTTCATGTTTTCCATTTTCTACACTGAAGGCAAATAACCATTTGTTTTCTTCTCCATGATGCATTGCTACACATTTGCACAAATTTTAACTGGGAGAAAGTGAAGACTACAAACATTGGCGATCAGAGTCAAAAAGTGTGGTGTTGGAGAAGCACAGCCGGTCAGGCAGCATCCAAGGAGCAAGAGAGTCGATGTTTCCAGCATAAGCTCCTTATCAGGAAGAGCTGATGAAAAGCTCATGATCGAAACGTCGACTCTCCTGCTCCTCGGATGCTGCCTGACCGGCTGTGCTTTCCCAGCACCACACTTTTCAACACAAAGTTTAACTCACAACAATGGGTGGCATATTCACATATGGAAAAATCTCAAAACTGCCCCAATCCACTCTTTACGACTTTAAAAGAAAGTAGGAAAATATTTTTGGAGGATTAGAGGGGATGTGAGAAAAATGTTTCTCACTCAGAAGGTCATGAGAATCTGGAACTCATTGCCGATAAGAATTGTAGAGGTAGAAACCCTCATAACATTTAAGAAGCATTTAAATCTGCACTTGGTGATGCCAAGGCATACAAGGCTATGGGTGAAGTGCTGGAAATTGCATCAGACTAGGAAAGTGTTTGTTTTTGACCAGAGCAGACTTGATGGGTCAAAGGGCCCTTGTCTGTGTTGTAGATCTCTCTGACTCAATGATTCCAGGACTCTAAATATTTTCCTGGAAGAAATCTATCCACCTTCTCTATTCCCCTCCGATGTGATCATGTTATCACGTCTAGGTTGAAACCCCTCCCATAGCACAATCCGTATCCTGAGCTGCAAGACAGTTCAAACCATTCATCATTCATTTGGAGACCCTTCAGTCCATCACATCCATGCTGATTGAGAAAGGTAGAAAAGTTTATCCCACTTTCTAGCTCTTTTCAGTCAACTCATATGTTATGTTATCACAATTGCTTTTCCAAATGTTTCCTTTAAATGCAATGAAATGTTCAAGCACAATTTCACTTATGGTTCTTGAAGACTAATCATTTCAACCCAGGGGCACATTGTGAGTGTTCCAACTGCAGCTACCACATTGACAATAAATACAAGAGGTTTTCACTGATGCATGTACAGTACAGTGTTCAATTCAATTTTCATCTCTGCAGATAGTGTGGAAGCCTGTGTCTGCATGAAGTAAGAATTGCTTAGGATACAGGCTTGGGTTCATTAATAACATTTGCATCTCAAAAGTGCTACGCATCTTCAAGAAGAGAGAATCTCACCATCTCTCAACAGCACTGCCATCATTGACTCCCTCATTCTCAATATACTAGTGGTTACCACTTGTTAAGATTATAAATTCTAACACCTAAAAGGACAAGGATAGCAGAAACAAGTGTGTAATACCACTTGAAGTTTCTGTCCACAGCACAGACAATTCTGACTTGGAACGATAATGCCATTCTTTCACTGTTGCTGAGGCATGTATTTACTCATCCACATGAACTACAGTTGCTCAAAAAGACAGTTCTTTGGCATATTCTCAGGGCCTATTAAGGATGAGAAACAAAGTGCTGGCCTTGACAATGATGGCATGTCCCATAAAAGAATGCAATGCAGACAGTGTGTCAGAGATTCTCAACACACTTTAGATAAGAAAAGCCATCCTGCACCTGGGATGTGATCACTACTGCCATCCAATCATGGAGTAAGTGCCCTAACATTTGTCTCCTACCACAAAGCCCATCTGGTGCTAGATTTTAAACATGGAGGAGCAAATAGAAAAACGTGAATTTTCCTGATGTCAGAATTCTGCCTTTGCCTGGCCATCGAGTCTGGTGAAATGTTCATCCTCAAGAATCAGGCCTTTCACTGATGGAGGCAGAAGTGGATTAATGATGAAGCAGCCAGATTATAAGGGCCACTTCTGTTTGCAGAGAAAATGGCACTTGTTTGCAGATTAGTGAAAAAACCCTCATTCCTTCACCCCTTCATCCTGCCTAAACCTTTCACCGCTCGCATCCATAACCCACTCACCCATTATCCATTTTAAAATATAAGGTACAGAAAAAAAATCATAACTGTATAAAAGTTTTTAAAAACTCATTTTTGTTAATAGTTTAAAAATTATTATTTGATTGATATATTATTATCACATGTACTGAGATATAGTGAAAGGTATTGTTTTGTGTGCTATACAGGCACTTTACATACATATATCCGACTAACAGAACAGAAAGCAGAATGCAGAATATGGTGTTACAACTGCAGGGAAAGTACAGCGAAAGGTCAACTTTAGCCTCCTAGAAGGTCACAACTCTGACAGGGAAGATATGATGTAGTGGTAATGTTACTGGACTAGCTATCCAGAACCCCAAGCAACGTTCTGAAATTGTGAGTTGGAATTGCACCGTGGCAGAGGGTGAAATTTGAGTTCAGTAGAATAAAGAGTTGGCCTAATGGTGATCATGTAACCATTGTCATATAAACCCATCTGGTTTATTAATGTTCTTTAGAGAAGAAAATCTGCCATCTTTACCAAGTCTGGCCTACATGTGATTACAAAAGCCTAATGATGTCTTTGACACATAACTGTCCTCTGAGTAATTGTGGATTGGCAATAAATGTTAGTCTAGACAGAGATTCTCATGTGCTGTGAATGAATTAAGATAAAGTAATCAAGTCAAGTCCACATTCACAGGACAGCAGTGTAAACAGTTCCTACAGTTCAGAATCCATTAGTGGCTTAGAAGACAAGCAAAACAATTTACCATCCTGAGGATAGCTGTGCAAACACTTTAATGCATTTGAAGCCTTTTTTTATCACTTTTACCATGCTGTTCTTTCACTTGGCAGCTTATCAGTTACCTGATTTAACCAGTAGTGACTATATTAGTCAATGATCATTTATTTTTCCAATCATAGTATTGTCATCACATACATTAGTAAACATAAACATTGTCAGGACCATGGCTCTGAGCCCTAAAGGGCTTTTAAACCTGCAACTTTAAACATTCAATTCCAAAACATATTTTTGAAAAGAGGATTGATGCCATCAAAAATAACTGTAGCTGTAAATTACATGGGCATCGAGGGAAAGAGAGATACCAATGAAATGTTATACTTACAGAGTCGAAGAAACTTCAAATAGTCTGGACTCTAAATCTTGTTACTATGAAGATAATGAGGATCTGGTGAAACCTATTCAACACCAAACCATTCTTTTATGGTTAACATGCCAACATTTCAGGCACATTTTATCCTTTCCTAAAGACAGGAATTAGAAAGCCAGTTTCAACTCTACTGGAGTGGACTAGTGGGACTGAGTCACTTGTCTGTACCAGATTGGGTACAAGTGTTACAGTGAAGGACACAGGCAAAACACTATCTCATTATTACTCCTGTGTTATCGGTAAAGGCTTTCTCTAACTTAGAGTGTTATTAACCAGTTAATAAAGGGATTAGGGAAAAGAAATCTCCATCAATCATCAACCAAAAATCTTGGAAAATCATCTGTTCAATTGCCTACAAGTTACCAGTGAAACCCCATAATGCCTGCTTTATCTACTCTTCATAAACAATTCAGAGACTGATCTATCTGACTTTCTTTTTACTTTAGCATTTTGGATTTCTATTTTATTTCTGATCTGTGTATATGAGTTGAATTACGAATTTTTGTCTGTTTAGCAATTAATAAGTTCACTATTGTTAACTCAGGAAAGCCTGGCTAAATTGGCTCCCCTTAAAACATAAGCTCATTTGGCCTAGGAGAAAGGTATCCACAAGGGAAGGGATTCTTTTCTAAATTAAACTTGTGGTAACCAACTGAGGATATGGGTGAGTAATGATGGGGAGTCAGTTCATCATTCCTTATCCAGAAACCTTAAAGTTAAGGTGTTCCAACTGAATCTGTAACAAACTGGGGTACCTTGCCCAGGGTCTGGTCATAATCATATAACTCACGTTGTAGCATTTCATGATAAACTGGAGAGGAGGTATCACCAATTTTGCTCACTTTTAACATTGTTCTCGTCCGTAGTCCATGGTATACAGTTCCACTATGAAGGTATGATTTAGGAAGGCTTCTAATATGGGCCTTGCTTGCTGAAAACAGAAGTTCTGAAATTGTAAAATTTCAGAATAGTCCTGACAATTCCAAAAGACCACTCTATAAGAGCAAAGACCATAAGATATCGGAGATGCCGGTGTTGGACTGGGGTGTACAAAGTTAAAAATCACACAACAACAGGTTATAGTCCAATAGGTTTATTTGGAAGCATTGGTTTTCAGAGTGCCGTGCCTTCACCTTCAACCACCTGATGAAGGAGCAGTGCTCCGAAAGCTAGTGCTTTCAATTAAACCTGTTAGACTATAACCTGGTGTTGTGTGATTTTTAAATAAAATATCGGAGCATACATAGGTTATTTGGGCCATCAAGACTGCTCCACCATTCGATCATGGCTGATATGTTTACTAAATCAGAGTTCTAAAATCTGACTCATAAAGTGTCAAGAAGTTGGACAAAATCAACCTCTTGATGATGAGGCTCTTTGCACATTTGGTCTAACCTCATCATACTTGCGATAGTCACATTTTTCTCCTAAGGTGAATACTGAATTGTTGGCCAGGGGATAGAAACCAAGTTCTCCAAATTTAACTAGTCTCACTTGCCTGCGTATGGCCCAAATCCCTCTAAACCTTTCCTATTCATGTCCCCATCCAAATGTCTTTTTAAATCTTGTGACTGTACCTGCATCCATTACTTCCACTGGCAGTTCATTACACATACGAGCACACTTTGTGTGAAACAGTTGTCATCAGTTCACTTTTAAATCTTGCTCCACTCACCTTAAAAATATGTCCTCTGGTTTTGAACTCTCCTACCCTTTGGAAAAGACTTTTGCTATTCATGTTATTTATGCTTCTCATGATTTTGTACATTTCTATAAGGTCACCCCTCAACCTTCTATACTCCATTGAAAAAAAGTCACAGTCTATCCAGCCCCTCCTTTTCACTCAAAATCTCCAGTCCAGGTAATGTCCTGGTAAATCCTTCTCCAATTTAGTAATATTCTTCCTATAGTAGAGTGACCAGAACTGTACCTTGTCCCAAAAGAGGCCTCATTGACACCCTGTGCGACCTCAACATGACATCCCAATTCAAATACGCAATGGCCTGAATAATGAAGGCAATGCATAAATTTCTTCTTACACTTTTCAATTTTCTTTTCTACCTTGTCATAACAAAGGTGAAAAAATAAAATCAAACATATAGATGTAATTGCTATGAGAAATGAAAGCAAGCAAACTGATGCCACAGATTGTGCTTTCCTAAGATTATATTTAAGGCACCTGTTATGCAATAATGTAAGGATTTTTTATCCATGTCCTATTTGCAAGGAGGTTCAGTTGTGGTTGCTTGAGGCTGACACTGGCCATTTAGAATGGTGTGTTTGTTTCCTTAATACTGGAATCTCTTTTACAACATTTATTTGCATATCAGCATACCTTGTGAGCAGCTATCTCTCAACAATATAAAAACTAAAAAGTTGTCAAATACATTGGGTAATTTATAGAGATAGTC
Source organism: Chiloscyllium plagiosum (assembly GCF_004010195.1). Taxonomy (NCBI): domain Eukaryota; kingdom Metazoa; phylum Chordata; class Chondrichthyes; order Orectolobiformes; family Hemiscylliidae; genus Chiloscyllium; species Chiloscyllium plagiosum. The sequence goes on along the minus strand of NC_057716.1, from coordinate 77,560,159 downwards.
AGTCATTTTAAAAAATATTTGAAGATTGAAATTGGATTGGGACATGCAAATCCAAAATGGCAACAGTTGTCAATATGGTTTCATGGTGCTTTTTCCTATATTTTGAAACTGAGGAAAGAACCAACACAGAAAGAATGTGGAGAGAGAAAGCAATTGAAATGTAAAACCATGGATACTGAGAGACTGATAGGCAATGATAAGAAAAAGAGGTGATAAACATAGAGGGAGACCTATTACAGTGGTAAGCGTGGTTTTTTCAAATAATGGTTAGAAGGGGATGCAGAGCAAAATATTATTTCTACATCAGTAATTTTGGGATAATAGACACAAATCATTGGGAAGACCATAGAAAATGAAAGGTTAAGAGTGAAAATATTGCAGAGGAACTCAACTGGGGTCAGCTATTCTCTTCAGTTGATTTCAGCGTACATCCCCAACAGAAAGGCCCATTATATTTTTTAAATATCAGTTGAAACAAAATATAGCAAGCGGTGAGATTGTTGCAAGAATCATTGTCCTGTTGATTTATTATTCATCTCAGACATCAAGGACACAAAATGCACCAATTCATGAAATGATAACAAAAATCCAATTTTACTGTTGCAGTTGTATTGCAACTAGAAAATGACAATGGATCTCAGTCACATGAAGCGATAATGTTGTTTGACTGACCCCAGCTCAAACTGTGTTCTTTATTACACTTTAGATCTCCTGCTGACTCTAACCATTACATTCTTCAACCCTCAGGCTCCAGTGTACATGGTGCATGACTGACTCCTTGTAAACTGTACAGGAATAGTTGACTTTAAGGGTCATCAGATCATGGCAATTACCATCAGCAGTACCAACAGACAAGTACTTAACACATTTGTAAAGTATTCCTGTTTTATTTTAGCAGGGCAGTTAGAGGACAGAAGAAAGTCATCTAAATATGCTGAACATTCATCACTGACAGTAATTTCAAGGCACTCACTATTCATACCAAGCCATTACACAACCTTTTACAACATTTTAATTGCATGTCAGCATGCCTTGTGGATCAGCCACCTCTCAACAATATAAAATTATTAACATATAAAATATGTTAATAATGAACCTGTATTATGTTTCTTGCTGCAATGCTGCCATGACAACATTTGTTGCACCTACAAAGTTAGATTAATGCAAAATCATCTTGTTTAAATCTGTTTTCTGCTTGCCCATTGTTTACCATATAATATTTTAGGACAATGTGGATCAATTCTATTATCTTGGGAACCTCCTTCAATGAGGGCAGAAATTGATGATGAAATCCAACATGTACTTCAGTGTGCAATCACACCTTTTGATTATCTGAGGAACAGTGTGTTTGAAGATAAGGTCCTCAGATCAGACACCAAGCCCATCGTCTACAGCCCTTCATCAACTTTTGCCTGAAACGTCAATTTTCCTGCTCCTCGGATGCTGCCTGACCTGCTGTGCTTTTCCAGCACCACTCTGATCTAAACTCTGATTTCTAGCAGCTGCAGTTCTCATTTTTACCACTGTAACAATCAGACTGAGTGCTGACTGGTGTCGTACAGGATGGGGGGAAGACTCCCTTACCGCTTTACAGTGCGGTGGTGATGCTAACACAGGGAACGCCATAGCAGTGTATGCATAGGATGATCCCACGGTTCCATCACCCAACCAGCATTCATATATCGCGCCTCGTACAGGTACCCACTTAGTTAGAGACAAAAAGAACTGCAGATGCTGGCACCCAGTGTGGATAGGCGGTAGGCTAGGCGAGCACAGCAGGCCAGGCAGCGTTGGGAGGTGAGGGAGGTCAGCATTTCAAGTGTGGCCCATCTTCAGGGCTGGGTGTGGGTGTAAGGGGAGCTGCACCCACCCCTGTTCCTGGGGCATGTGGAGCACCTGTGGCATTGGCTTCTTTGCCTCCTGGTGTTGCTTGCTGTGTTCTTCCAGCCACCTAAATGTCTAAACTCAATTTGACACTGAGCCACAGAACAGATTGTCAGGGCAGATGGCTGGCAGCTTCCCAGCAGAAGAGGAGGATAGCGGAAGGTGGAGGGGTTCAGGGAGGGCATTCCAGAGTGAAAGGAGCCCAGACAATGGAAGACACAGCCACCACTGGTGGAATGCTGGAAATCAGAGAACTACAGAGATGTTAGAATTGGAGGAGCACAGAAAACATGGAGAGTGATGGGGCTGGAGACTAATCAAAGGGGGTGGACAAATTGTGGAGGGAATTGAAAACAAGAGTGAAAACATGATAAATGATGATCATATTTGTTTTAGCAATGCCAGTTGTGAGGTAAGTAATTGCCTGAGACACCTGGGAGAACTACCTTGAATCTTTGATCGAATACTGGTATCCTTTACTCCCTCCTGATGGAGTAGACAGGGTCTGGGTTTACCATCTCGCCTGAGGGACAGCTTTTCTGACTGCACAGCTAATACTAAATGGGGACCCTCATCCACAATACCTTCCACCTCCCGTTGATGTTGGTGAACACACTGTGGTGGAGTGGTGCCGTGTCATTGAAGTTTGAGTGTCTCCTTCTCTATGTGGGATTGGCACCATTTATAGCCTGAAAATGTGTTACTGGAAAAGTGCAGCAGGTCAGGCAGCATCCAAGGAGCAAGAGAAGGAAGGCGGTGCTGAGTTCGATGGATTTGATTGAGACAAGGTGTGGGGAGGAGAAATGAGGAAACTGGTGAAATCCAAGTTCATCCCTTGTGGTTGGAGGGTTCCTAGGTGGAAGATGAGGCGCTCTTCCTCCAACCGTCGTGTTGTTGTGGTCTGGCGATGGAGGAGTCCAAAGACCTGCATATCCTTGGTGGAGTGGGAGGAGCAGTTGAAGTGTTGAGCCACAGGGTGGTTGGGTTGGTTGGTCCGGGTGTCCCAGAGGTGTTCTCTGAAACGTTTCGCAAGTAGGCGGCCTGTCTCCCCAATATAGCGGAGGCCACATCTGCTGCAGCCTGGGGCGTGTGCCAAGTCTTGGGAGGAGTGTATCAGCAAAGCGTGGCAGAAACTGGGCAGATAGAAGCTACGGTCACTCTTCATCGTGGGAAAAAACCTGGTCATCAGATGTGAGGTACTGTCATTGCTGTTATACGTGGCACAGATCTGGCCTATTCCCAGAACCTGTGCCACTGCAGTCACTCGGGCCATCTTCCATGTTATATGGAGATCAAAAATGGACCGGGTCCGAAGGAACTTGGTGTATAAAGATCTGAGCAACAGGGGAAAAAAACACACCCAATGCCACCCTCACCCTGATGGCCACCTTTGTGTGTGGCTGCATTCAGCTGTGCGTGGATCCCCGATATGCAAACACCAAGTGTCACTATGTACTGAGGTTCTACCTGTCCCCGGTGTTGAGAAGGATGGGCCTGGCCTCGCTGCCGCGGAATGCTCCGAGTAGTTGGACTGTTCCGTATCATCTGTCCTTCGTGGAGAAGTTTATGAAGAAAAACACCTTTGACCACAAGTCCATCAGGAAGTGGTCAGCACGTACTGTCCTTGAGACCCTTCAGGAAAAGGAGAGGGCGGATCCTATCGAGCGGTTCCCTGGGCAGACTGTCAAAGCCATTTGGCAGAATGCCTCATCGCCAGAACTTTTCAACAAGCACCAAGACATGGCTTGGCTGGTGGTGAGAAGCGCTCTGCCTGTGAGATCCTTTATGCACGCCCGGACTCTCAGCCGCACCGCACGCTGCCCTCGAAGCGGGTGCAGAGGGGGACGCGAGTGTCATACACCTCCTTCTGGAATGTGCCTATTCAGAGGAAGTCTGGAGAGGAATGCAGTGGTGTTTGTCGAGGTTCGTCCTGAGCAGCGCCATGACGCGGGTCTCCGTGCTCTACGGCCTGTTCCCCGGGACGCACAGCAAGACGAACATCAACTGTGCCTGGAGGATCATCAACTCAGTGAAGGACGCTCTCTGGGCGGTCCGAAACCTGTTGATCTTCCAGCTGAAGGAGTTGACCCCGACTGAGTGTTGCAGACTGGCACATTCCAAGGTCCAGGACTATGTGTTGAGGGACACACTGAAGCTTGGGGCAGCTGCCGCCAAGGCGCGGTGGGGAAAGACCACCGTGTAACATCTGCCTGCCAAAGAACAGGGGGCCCACGCAGTCATTTGGGCTCTGCTGACCCCTCAGCAGAAGAGCTGGATAGTAAATGTACAGACTTGTATATAGGAAAAATAAATTTCGATGTCTGTATGTAAAACAATGTAATGCATGCACAAGAATGGCATGACCAATTGTATAGAGATCCAAATAATTTTATGAATAAAGTTTATTTTTGAAATAAAAAAAATCAGAATTATGTCCTTCATGTGGGCAATGTTATATTAAATTGACTTTTGGAACAAGGACTCGGGCTAAGTTTTCACTGTTCCCTCCGTGCAGCGACCTGGTATTGCAGTGTTTCTGGGAATGGTGTACCTGACATTTTTAAAGTTAGCAGCAGATTTTTTATAGCTTCAGAAACCTTAGTCAAGTGTTACTTCATGTTAGCTCTTACATTTGCCCACCTTGGGTACAGTCAAAGCAGGATGTGAGATCGCACAACTCAGTAAATGTCAAACGGTTATCCATCCCTCACAATGCAATGTCTCTAATTAATATGAATATAGTCTTGTACAAGCAACACATGCCTTTGATTTGTTTCCTGATAGAGTCAAAGTTCCAGGTTTGCTTGTTTCTTCATATGCTACTGACCAGAACTGAACTGCATGTGTCTAATTCCTGATGAAGGGCTTATGGGCTGCCTGACCTGCTGTGTCTTTCCAGCACCACACTCTCGATTGCTTGTGTCTATGTCTGTACATGAAGAATGTTCACACAGACACAGATTCAACCCAGGTCCCTGAGCAGTACTCATCACTGTGCCACCTATATGATTTGTAAAGCTTTAAAATCATACAACACCAGGTTGTGGACCAATAGGTTTATTTGGAAATGCTAGCTTTCAGAGCACTGCTCCTTCATCAGGTTCGTAATCATTTGTGACGGAAGTACCAAAATAGTTGTCAGTTTGCGAAGATTAAAATGTTCTCAGCAATCTGGGAGCTATGTGAAAGATGTCAAACCAAGGTGCTACAGCACCACTTGTGGTGATGAGGTGTAATTGCAGTGCGACATGCTTTCACAGGGAGATCAGCTCTCTCCTCATTCTACACAGAGAGGGCGGAAACAAATAGAGAGGGAATTGACAATGTCTGACAAAGAAAGGGTGCAAAGAAGTAATTTACTTTTCACAACTTTTCAGATTGACGTGGGATGCCTAGGAGCTATTCTCATATGTGAGATAAGCAATGATTTGTATTTCTGGGGAAGCTGCATGAACCCAAGGGGAAGAAATGAATAGGATTTTTCTGTCAAGGGCAGCATTTATTGCACGTCACTAGTTGTCCCTGAGAAGGAGGTGGAGAGCTGCTCTCTTGAACCATTGCAATCCATGTGCTGTAGTTGGACCCACAATGCTTTTAGGAAGGGGATTCCAGGATTTTGACCCAGTGACATGGAACGAACAGTGATATATTTGTGATTCAAGATGGTGAGTGCTTTCAATGGAAAACTCTCACATGGTGGTGTTCCCATCGCTCTGCTACCCTTGTCCTTCTAGATTGTATTGGCCATGGGTTTGGAAAGTGCTGCCTGAGGAATTCTAGTGAGTTTCATGGTGCATCTTGCCGATGATATACAGAGGAACCTTGATTATCCAATATCAGATTATCCGAAGATTTCAAGGTCCTACAAAAATGTTACCTCAAAGAGGTCAGTGAACTTGATTTATCTGTACTGAAGAAGATGTGAAAATACTGGCAAAACAAAGAAACACAAGCAGCTCAAGCAGCAGCAACTGGATATGTTTCAGGCAATAGTTGTTACACAGCTGTTTTAAAAATTAAGTGTTTTACAGTATTCACAATACTTTACCGTGCCATTCATTTAAAAAAAGGTCGAGAATACATGTGTGAGGCAAAGCTTCCGTCTTTCTATCGCGAGACTGTGTTTCTAGAAACATACTGTAAATGGTCTTATGATCGTAGAAGCCATTCGGGACCCTGTTTAATGCTGGGATTTCATGGTAAGGATTGAGTTCTTCTCATTTTAACCCGTAATTTGCAAACTGCAAAGATTAATTTGTTTAAATGGCAGACTCATTAAAATTATAGATTTTAGCAAATTCTTCGGTAGAGCACAGCATTAGATCAGTATGGCTTCCCCTGTTTACGTGAAAATCGTTTATCTGAATAATCAATTATCCATACGAAATAGTGCCTGCCCATCTCGTTCAGACAATCAAGGTTCCTCTGAAAACTGTTGCCACTGAGCATTGATGTTGGAGTGCGAATGTTTAAAGTGGTGCCAATTTACCTGCATTGTGTCAACATTCTTCAGTGTATCCTCAGTTGATGAAGAGGATGGGCATTTCTGCGGCTCCCCCTCCCCCCCCCCCCGCCATCCCCCGAGGAAGGTGCATTGTCAGGATGTGGCGGAGTGACTGGAAAAATGGAATGGAGTCCTTACAGAAAACAGGGTGTAACTACATATAGTCCAGGTAACTGTGGGAGTAGTTGGGTTTGTAGTGGACATTGGTGCCAGCCTATTCCCAGAAATGGAAACAGAGATATCGAGGATAGGAACGGAGGAGACAGAGATAAACCAGATGAAGGCGAGGGCAGAATTGATACATTTTTCCAATTCCAGGGCTTCTCCTCTCATTAGTGAGAGAGAGAGAGAGAGAGAAAGAGAGAGGGAGAACTGGTAGTGGTTTAATCTGGCAAGAAGAGAGGTTGAGCAAGAGAACCACCCATGCAATGCAGAACCTGGAGGAGGAGGAGGTGCTGAACGTCTTAAAATGCAAAACTATACTTTTCATTGCATCTTGGTACATGTAACAATAACAAATCAAATCTCTCACTCACTTCTGTCTTGTCCTTCTCTTTCTCTCTTCTTTCCCCCTTCTCTCTCTCTCTGAGTCTCTCTCTTTTTTTCTCTCTCTCTCCTCTTTCTCTCTCTCCTTCTCCACCCCACACCTCTCAGA